>NW_023415533.1:18300-61271 GCF_013373865.1 Monomorium pharaonis | reverse complement strand
ATGTATGTCATATGTACATAATATAAATATATTTTGATGGATTAATTACTTATACATCTCCATGTATATTGTATGTATATTGTATTTATACACGTGCAGGTACGTATTGAAACATACATAAATGTACTTTCATGTACATCGGACAAACATATTTTCATGGATTAGTTTAGGATGTTTTTCAATGCATGTCGAATGTTTATTGTATGTATATACGTGCAGATACGTGTCGAAATAAACATAAATGTATATTGGATGAATATACTTTCGTGGATCTGCTAGGATGTTTTCCGATGTATATCAAACACCTATTGTATGTATATACATGTATGTATGTGTCGAAATGAACATAAATGTATTTTCACGTACATTGGATGAATATACTTTCATAGACCCGTCTAGGATATTTTCTGATACACTTTGAATGTACATTGCATGTATATACATGTACGTATCGAAATGAACATAAATGTACTTTTCATATACATCGGATAAATATACTTTTGTAAATCCGTCTATGATATTTTCTGATGTCAAACGCCTATTGTATATATATATATACCCACATAGAAATAAAACCTCCAGTAGACGTCTAATGGACGTCTGCCATGGAAGTATAAACTTCCAGTGGACGTCCATTAGACGTCCAATATAGAGCCATTAGAAATCCACAGTTCCGCATTGTGGACGTCCATTAGACCTTCATTAGAGGTCGTCAAAGAGATCTATTAGACGTTGTGTGGATCATTAATAGAGGCTTCACGGAGCCTCGATGGATGACTGACGGACGTTTCATGGATCATTAGTAGAAGCTTCATGGAGCCTCGATAGATGATTGACAAAATAAAAATTTAAAATAAAAATTTTATTTCTTTTAAATTATTTTTATCAACAGTACATACTAAATTTAGGACAAATTTTTATTAATTAATTAAATTTAAATTATATTATTTTATTTTATCCTTACTTGCCTCTGGTTTTGAACCCGGGACCTTAGGATTACGAACCTTGTACTCTATCTGCTATGCCAATTTGACTCATCGATATGGGTACTTGTTATTGTCTACATATACATATATATATGTTATAAACTGACGCAATTATATTATTTTTTATAAAAGCAATTAAATTTTGCAAAACATATTAAAAATAAATAGCATTAATTTATTTACTTATTAATTTTATTGTTAAATTTATCTTTTTCCATAACCTATAATAATTTGATGGAAATTGCGATCTATTTAGCATTAATACTTTGAAGCGTTCAAATGGTTAATTAGATAATTTTAACTATATAGATCATATATATTATAAGAAAAATTGAATAGTACACTTATTATTCTATTTTTGTATTCAGTACATGATAAATTTAGATTTTGTGCATTTTTTGTGCGCAGTAATTGTAGACAAACCGTTATTTTTGAAAACATCTTTATGATAATTTTTTTTTAATATCAAATGGATTTCTCATTCAGGATGTTATAGTGTTGTCTGATTTCTGAGTCAACTACGACGCGCATGGACGGCTAAAAAATCGGACAGCATTGTGATATCTTTTATGAGATATTAAGCTGATATCATTTAGCTGATATCATAAGGATAACATTTTCAAGAAACTTAAATGAAATTCTTGCATGAGATATCTCAAAGACCTCTCTTAGCAGACGTCTCTGATAAATGTTACCATTTGGACATCATTTCCAAGATATCTAAATGTTTTCTTAAAAAAGTTCTCTTAAAGTTTTCATTCTGACAAGCGTGTTGTCTGGGTTAACTTCTACCATAAAAATAAATGTTCCATACAGCTATGGAAGTTTAATGGATCCTTAATGGACGTCTGTCTAACTTCCATCATGGAAATAATGTTCCATAGAGCTATGGAAGTTTAGTGGATCCTTAATAGACGTCCATCTAACTTCCACCATGGAAGAAAACGTCCAATGGAGCTATGGATGTTTAATAGATCCCTAATGGATGTCTATCTAACTTCCGCCATGGAGATAAACTTTCAATGGAGCCATGGAAGTTTACTGGATCCCTAATGGACGTCTATCTAACTTCCGCCATAGAGATAAACCTCCAAGGAGCTAAGGAAGTTTACTAGACCTCTAATGGACGTCCATCTGACTTCCACCATGGACATAGACGTCCCATGGATCTATGGAGGTTTAATGGACGTCCATTGGACATCCACTGGATGCCAATTTCTATGTGGGTATATATATATATATATATATATATATACAGGGTGTTACAAAAGCATCGGATTTGCTTAACATGCGATAGAGAATGAAAATCTAAGAAGAAATGTCTAATACTATTTTTCAATGAGGTAAATAGTTTCGCCTTAATTCATCATTATAATAAGTCAATAAACGCGGAGGTACAAGAGAAAGTCAGTGACGGAGAATGCGTGAAGTTGACTCCTTGTTATTGCTTAACACCATGCGATAGAGAATGAAAATCTAAGAAGAAATGTCTAATACTATTTTTCAATGCGGTAAATAGTTTCGCCTTAATTCATCATTATAATAAGTCAATAAACGCGGAGGTACAAGAGAAAGTCAGTGACGGAGAATGCGTGAAGTTGACTCCTTGTTATTAAAAATGTAAAAGTGCTTCTAATGTTAATAATTATCGATAAAATTCTTTAGAAGGCTACCAAAATTTTCAATAGAACTGTCGGTTACCGAGAAATATTTCCATTTTGACGGGACTTAGAAAATTTTCGAATTTGTATCTTCAACTAAAGAAATTTTTTATTCCGCAGCTTACAGCTTTGAGTGCTAATATTTATCGATAATTATTAGCATTAGAAGCATTTTTTAATTTTTAATAACAAGGAGTCAACTTCACACATTCTCCGTCACTGACTTTCTCTTGTACCTCCACGCTTATTGACTTATTACAATGATGAATTAAGGCGAAACTATTTACCACATCGAAAAATAGTATTAGACATTTCTTCTTAGATTTTCATTCTCTATCGCATGGTGCTAAGCAAATCCGATGCTTTTGTAATACCCTGTGTATATATATATATATATATATATATATATGTTAATTGTAGCTTTCGGGGACATTTACTAACACACTGTTTTTTTTGTATACAAACATTCTATACCACTCCCTGAGGTATACATTATGCATTTTTTTCATTTGTATATATTTGTATTAAATGTATATCGAAATGTTACTTTCAGGGACTATGTACATTTGTACATTTGCGAATGTATATTGTTTATTTTAGGGACATCTGCAAATATGTTCCAAGACACAACGCAGTGTCCAAAAATATATTTTAAAGACGTGCATTGTCCAAAAAACATCTTTAAAATATATTTTTTATGTCTTTAATTTTTTGCGGAATAGTAGTTATACTCAATATATATATCGATTACCTATCTTGAAGTCGTTTTTTTAATTTTTCGAACACCAAATAGTGCATTTTATTATTTTTTCTTGTAATTTTATTTCAGTAAGAGTTAGCAGTATTTAGTAGGGTGTAATTTTCCTTTATTATTAGTTAATTTTGTTATATAAATAAATATAAGTGTAAAAGAGTGTTTTTTGCAAAAAAATATTTTTTACATATGTATATATATTTTTTTTACATATGTATTTCATAATAAAGGAAGAATCATGAAGCTGCGAAAGTCAGTTGGGGTTTTTGGGGTCACTGATTACGAATTCGCTATCAGATTTTGACGATATCTGTTCGTAACAATCATTTTACATTAAAAGAGATGAGAATGTATTGATTATTTCAAAATTCTGCACAAGACATATAGGCTGCGTTCCGATATTCGGGGTACCATCACATAGGCCGGTATTCGTAGTCGAATCTTATTTCAAGATCGTCTCAAGCAATGTCTTAAGATGCTAATACGACTCTGTGTCGACCAATCACATCGTCGTAGAGCACGCTACAGCCATCTTTAACATGCCCTACAACGATGTGATTGATCAACAAAAGTTACGCATTACGCAAGTTACGCCTCATGTAACGGCGCCCTCAGTGTCAGTACTGAAAATCTATAGTTTATGTCAAATACACTGTAGATTTTCAGTATTGACAGTAAGGCTGGTATTTATAATCGGATCTTATATTTAAGATCATCTTAAGTGCTGTTTTAAGATGCTATCAGCCAATCACAGAGCCGTATTAGCATCTTAAGACATTGCTTGAGACGATCTTGAAATAAAGCCTTCGGCACACGATACAATTTTTCATGCTAGATCGCATACAAGGAGTCTTAATACGTGTCCTGATTGGCCTAGATGATTATGCCACCAATCGTAAGCCAATGAGGATACGTAGTAAGACGCCTCGTATGCGATCTAGCATGAAAAATCGTATCGTGGCCGCTGGCTTGAGACTCGACTATGAATACCGGTCTAAATATCGTAACATAGCCATTACATGTGTAGGCATGGCAGATTTCTTAACCTTACAAAATTCAACTTTTAAGGTTAATATTACGTTTACCGTACGGTTTTTAATGCACAAAAAATCGATTGTATATCACAACTCGATAGAGTTTTCAACATATAGTAAATAAAGTTTAATTATCGCTTGAAGAAGAAACTTTTTCATAATGTCAAATTCAGTAACAATGTCAGAATAACATATTGTGTTTCACTAAACTCCGTTCAGATGTACTATTTTCTGTCAAGTATATGTTGCTAACGCCAAAATTATAAGAGACACATATTGCATGAGTAATTGGCATTAGGATAAAAGCTTCCCTAGACACTTGATAATTTCTATATCCAAGAATCCAAGGGATCAATCGTGTATCATATAATTTGGGTGAAAATTGCAAAAATAAATGCATTTACCAGAGGTTGACTAATTAATATATTTTGAATATAAATTTGTTCTTTTTTTTTCATTTTTACATGTTGTGTGATATAAGATTGATCTCTTATGCATAAAAAAATTGTACGATAAATATAACATTAATCTTAAAAGTCAAATTTTGTAAAGTTAAAAACCTGTCATTTTTATCACACATGCAGTGTCTTGTGCGAGCAAAATATTGTAATAACTAATACATTATCTCTCATAATGAAAAATTGTTATGAACAGATTGTCTATATTAATACTTGAGAATATTACAGACTGTTGTTAGAAAAATTTTTTATCTTACAAGAATGGGTCTCTTCTGTTCTAACAGATGCATTATTTTTATAGTATATTTTATAGTATAGACTTATCACTTTATTGTGTAAGAAATAAGCTGTTAGAAGGAATAATTTTTCATTAAACAAAATTACGTGTTGATGGTGCTATTTGACATGTGACATATTGTACGTGATGTAGATTTCCTTTGCAGGACTTTTAAAGTTTTATTGTTTTCTGAAGTTCTAGAGTAAAAAGCGATTTTTACTCTAACGTTCTTTCATAATGCAAAATATATTTGTAATATTAATGTTTATAATTATAAGTTATCTTTTGCCTAAAAAAGATAGATATGTAAAAGTGAAAATTTTTTAATAAGCAATGGGCAATAGTTTGATACGAATTAAAAAAGTGAACAAATGAATTCTACTTAAACATATTAATTGCTCAATATCTAGTGAACATATTCACTTTTGATGTTTTCACCCAGATATGTGATATAACATAAGCAACACTTGTTACACTTCATAGAAAATAGTACATCTAAACAGATGTGTTACACAGAGTGTTTTTATGACACTTACAGAATTTGACATTATGTGTTTGTTCTTAAACAAATAAAATTTTATTATTCTTTGCTTGTTAAAAAAACAATTTTCACTTTGGTATCGGAGCTCCTAGCCCTGGGTATCGATCATGTAATTTTTCCCCTAGAACGGAAACGTGTGAAAAGTGAAGTTTCAAGTTATTGTCTCTTTTTATTTAACACTAATAGAAAGAGATAGTTACATGAAACTTTTCACTTTTTACATTTCCGCCTTAAGGAAAAAGTTACATGATTGCTGCCCAGATGATGCAAACTGCAATGTTTGCGTCGGCGCAACGCTGTACCAGGGCGCGGCAAGCATCCGGAAGCCTTTTCTACTAGAAGCAACGACAACAGCCGTGAAAACTTTAAGACTAAAATTTTCACTTTTACAAGTGCTTTTTTCAAGCAGAAGAATACTTATAACTTATAAACGTTACTATTACAAATATATTTTGCATTATAAAAGAATGTTAGAATAAAGATTACTTTTTACTGTGCAAAAGACAATAAGACATTAAGTTCTACAAAGTTAGAAAATCTACAGTCGCACGTACAATATGTCACATTCCAAATTTTAGCACAATTAACATTTTGTTAAATTATTTAGTAAAAAATATTTTTTTTAACAGGTTTACTTTTTATTAATGTTTCCTTAACATAAAAATTGTAGAAATTTTTTTATTAAAATGAGTCTCTTACATAACGGTTGGATTAATTATTGCAACATACATGTATTTTATCAATAAACGGTGATGTTCATCAGATATTATAACAATTAGTGCATCCATTAGTACAGAAGAGATCGGTTTTAATAACATGAATTATTTTCCAAGTCACGAAGTCTGTGATACTATTAAATATTAATATAGGCAATTATCTGTTCGTAATAATCATTTTATGTTAAAAGGGATGATAATGCATTGAATATTGTAAAATTCTGCTCAAGACATTCTGCAAGTGTAATAGACATGACAAATTTTTTAACCTTACAAAGTTCAATTTTTGAGGATAATATATATATCGCATGACAATTTTTAATGCATAAGAGATCGATTGTATATCACACAACTTGCTAAAATTTTGAACATGTAGGAATAGAACTTTAATTGTCGCTTTGAGAAGAAGCATTTTTATTAAATTTTGTAATAGTGTCATAAGGCGATTTTTGGCGATCGTTTGGTACATGTATCAAACTGTACCAGAACCAATGAGCGCATTCAGCAGACTCAACAGTTGAGCAACATTACTAGATTTTCCGTTGAATACTGCCGTTGATTTGTTGGTTTTATAAGTCAGAACCAATCATGTTCGATTGCTACCTAGCTGCTGAGTCTGCTGAATGCGCCCAATAAGATAAAAGTTTACTTATATCTCATTGGGCGCATTCAGCAGACACAACAGTTGAGCAACATTACTAGATTTTCCATTGAATACTGCCGTTGATTTGTTGGTTCTATAAGTCAGACCCAATCATGTTCGATTGCTATCTAGCTGCTGAATCTGCTGAATGCGCCCATTGGTTCTGGTATAGTTTGGTACGCTTTGGTACATGTACCAAACGATCGCCAAAAATCGCCTATAATGACACATTCTGTGTCACTAAGGCCCATTTCTACCAACGTAGATTAACTTTAATCTCGGTTTAATTTACTTGTTATCTCATTCTAGTTCCAAAAATTAGAAAGAGATAAACAGTAAGGCCCGGTTCCACAACTTAATTTAACCGGAGTTTAACTAGCCGTGTCCAATAGGAGACTTTGTTTTATATAAAACAAATTCATCTATTGGGCACGGCTAGTTAAAATCCGGTTAAATTAAGTTGTGGAACCGGGCCTTAGTTAATCCGAGATTAAAGTTAATCTACGTTGGTAGAAATAGGCCTAAGGATCACTTTCACCAAGCTCTGGTTAACTTAACCAGTCCAGTAACTTTGCAGGATTCCAACTGAAACTGATGTCAGAGACAGTAATGTTACTGATGTCTGTTATTGTTTCAGTTGGAATCCTGCAAAGTTACTACATTGATTAAGGCCATTTCTACCAACATAGATTAACTTTAATTTTCTGATTAACTTAGGGTCTGTTCGCGTCACATGCCCCGACATGCTCCTACCCTAAGAGCAAAAAGTCGACTTTATGTTGACTTAAAGTCGACTACCACGTAATTATGACTTGAAGTCGACTTTTTTAAGGACGAAAGTCGACTTGAAGTCGGCGAATGTTCCAAGAAACGCCGACTAAAAGTCGGCTTCCCGTCGTGACAAAAAGTTGACTTTCCGTCAACTTTGAATGTCAGATTTCAGTCAACTTTCTACGCAGGGCTGCTATTCCGTAACCACTTATACCGACAACTATCGATGTCGTTAAGTTTCTTTGCACACGTATTTTTTGATATACGAAAAAATATGCGCAACGATACTTAACGACATCGATAGTTGTTGATAAGTGATGGTTACGAAATAGCAACCCAGGTCGAAAACACGGGAATGGATGGAAGTATATTTTTAAGGTTGTGAGTAGATGCAACTAGTATAGCGCGAGCCTTTTTACAATTATAATCAATAAATACTTTTATTACATAATATTATTCGGAACAGAGCGACTACATCCTTTCTCGTCGACTCCCAGGCACGAAGTCTTGTTTTACATCTACTGAATGATGCACGATATTACAGCGACGCAATAACACTGATAGCATAAATTAAGGGACGATATATGCGCTCGCCAAACGCAACTCTAGTCGACTTTCTGTCAATTTCTAGAAGTCGACATTTAGTCGACTTTCTTTCAACTTCTAGAAGTCGACTATTTAGAAGTAGACATTTAGTCGACTTTCTGCCAACTTCTAGAAGTCGACTGTTTAAAAATCGACATTTAATTAGTAGACTTTCTGTCAACTGTGCTCTTAGGGTATTCACCCCAACGCACTTCAATACGTTGATTCCGATAACGCCAGCCTATTAGAGTGCGTTGAAGTAAGTAGGAGCACGTCGGGGCATGGTGACGCGAACAAACCATTATTCTTTATCTCTTTCAAATTTTTGCAACTAGAATGAGATAACAAGTAAGTTAAACTGAGATTAAAGTTAATCTACGTTGGTAGAAACGGCAGTATGTTAACCAGAGCTTGGTGAAAGTGGCCCTAAACTCTGTTTAGAGGCTTGTTCTTTTTCGCTGCACTGGTGCAATAAGGCCAGTATTCAAGTCAAATCTTATTTTAAGATCGTCTCAAGCAATGTCTTAAGATGCTAATACGGCTCTGTGATTGGCTAATGGCATCTTAAGAGAGTACTTAAGATGATCTTAAATATAAGACCCGACTATGAATACCGGCCTTTGACTTGTTCTTTTTCGCTACACTGCTGCACTAGTGCAATTAGATGCACCCAGTAATTCTTTATTGTGATTGGTTTTCACAATTAGTTCTATTAAATAACTAAAACTAAGAACCAATTGAATTAAAAAATCACTGCGCGGCAAGCTGCAGATTAATTATGGCAAAAGTTACTTGGGCCCGTTTCTACCAACGTAGATTAACTTTAACTTTAATCTCGGTTTAAGTTACTTGTTATCTCATTCTAGTTCCAAAAATTAGAAAGAGATAAAGAGTGAGTTAATCCGAGATTAAAGTTAATCTACATTGATAGAAATAAACCTTACTAAGCGAAATTCAGAGAAGTGGATTGTTTATTGCTTTTGCGCATTTTACGGTAAAAATATCCATTATGATAACATTTTACATTAGGATTTATGAGAGTCCAAGATATGCACAGTGTAAAACGGTCACCACCAATCAAATTCTGTAAATTCATCCTAACTCTAACTAATTCAGTAACCTGATTGATGGTGTCCGTGCGCATCTGACACGCTCCCGAATTTTAATTATTTTATTTACAAAAAGATTGTAAAAATAAATTTTTTAAGACTAATGTTTCAATTGCTCCTTAACGTATTTCTATAGAAAAAACACGTCATGAAATTACTTTACAAAATTACGTAACAAATCACGTAATTAATGACGTAATTAATCACGCGCGCGCGCGTAATTAATTAAAACCCGTAACAATATATTTTAAATTTTACCCGATTTTTAAATATCATATGATTTGAAAAATTACACGATTTTGAAGAAAATTATGTAATTTTGAAGTTCGTTGATTGAAAAATTATTATTTGGAAAAGTCACCTAATTTTTGGGGAAGGTATGATTTTGTCCATAAAAAATTGTAAGTAAATTCTTTATTATTTTTTTATGGACAAAATCATAATTCCCAAAACATTATGTGACTTTTCGAAATAACATATTTTTAATTTTGAATAACATACTTCTTCAAAATTATATAATTTTTCATGTAACTTTTCAAATCACATGATTTTTAAAACTCAGGTAACAATTTGAAACATTTTGTTATGTGTTTGGTCGTCATTAACTACGTGATTTGTTATTTCGTTGTGATTTCGTAACGTAATTTTTTTCAGTATTACGTGTGTTCATTAAATGATTTATGCTAAAAAGGGTAATAATTGCATATTAAGAAATCTACAGTTAAGGACATGCATAATGGTTGTTAACGTATGTTTTTATAATACTAATGCTATTGTTGCTGTAAGGATTAACAGTAATTTTGACTTTTACTCTATTGCTGTGCCATGAGAAACACATGTCCCTCACATATGTTAACGTAATTTTTTAAACCATTGTACCTTTTTGTTATATCTTTATGGTATCACTTTTCTTCTCGTAGATGCACTGATGGATTAATCATTATTTGTAAAAACTCCTATAAGAGTACATCTCTGTCTTATCAATGCAGCTTAAGCAAAAAATAAATTAATACAAATATCAACATCATGTCGTCAAAATTAATTTTTACAATATAGTAAACAACTGATGTTGTTTGGCCAACATTTGATTCTGAAATAATGAAATAATATAGATTTTATAACTTATTTTTATAATGAAAAATGTGGCAGTACACATTTATACCTTTATGTAAAAGTTGTTTTAATATTTATTTTAGAAATAATTTATTGAAAAGTATTACATTTAGCCTTTAATGTCTTTAAGACTTTGTGAGAAAAAATACGGATAGATTTAAAATATTTGTTATAAATATTTGTAGGAAATATGGAACATCTTTCTAAAACGGAAACAAATTTTTAATCGTAATATTCCTAGAATAAAATTACAATCTATAAATCTTTGCAAATATAAAACACTTAGACGATGAATGTTTTAAATAACTAAATCTGAGGTTTAGAGTTAAAAAAATAAAACTAATTAGTAGGCGCTCGCAAATTAAAAAAAAAACTGAAGACTACATCTGAAGAATACAATCACTCTGGTAAGAAAATTTAAATTTAATATAAAGAAGCTATTTCGTCAGTGTACGTAAGTTTACTTTTAATTAAATTAATTGCTTATGAATGTTATAATCATATAATGCCATTATTATTATTACATAAGTGAACTAAATGAAGAAATAAATACTATTTAACAGCGATATTATATTTAATAGTGATATTATGAAGAAATAAATACTTAATAAGTAATAAATAAATAATAAATAAGTTTTCAACATATAGTAATAGTTTAATTATCTCTTTTTAAGAAGAAACATTTTTATGTCAAGTTCTGTAATAGTGTCATAATAACACATTATGTGTTATCAAATTCCGTTCAGATGTGACACTATTTTCTGTTAAGTGTCATATATTGTTAACGCTAAAATTCTAAAAGGGACACATAGGGTGCGTTCAGAGAGACGCTATTAGCGCTACCAGTATCAGTCTATCTTTATTACTCATTAAAGGTAGAACAAGGATAAATTAATGCTGATAGCGCTAATAGCGTCTCCCTGAACGCACTCATATTGGATGAGTAATTGGTATTAGGATAGAAACGGGTTAGGTTAGGTTAGGTTCCTAGAAATGTGATAAAAATGACAGATTTTTTAACCTTACAAAATATGACTTTTAGGATTAATATTATATTTATCGTTCAATTTTTTATGGATAAAGAGATCAATTTTATATCACACAACTTGATGAAAATTTAAAAAGTGAACAAACATTATTTAAAACATATTGATCAACATCTAATGAACATATCGACTTTTGTAATTTTAATTTCAAATTATGTGATACGCTAATTGATCGCTTGGCTACAGAAGTTATCAAGTTTTTAGGAATCCTCTATTTTAATACCAATTACTTATTCAATGTGTCTCACGTAGAATTTTAGCGTAACCTATGTTACACTTAATGGAAAATGATACATCTAAATGGAGTTTAATGTTACATAATGTGCTTTTACGATACTGTTACAGAAATTGATATTATAAATATTTCTTCTAAACAACAATTATAACTTCATTGCTATAAGTTTAAAACTTTATTACTTTACTCATTAAAAAATGGTTTTTATTTTTACATGTTTCTTTTTTTAGGCAAAAGAATACTTATAATCATAAACATTAATATTAAAAATATATTTTGCATTATAAAAGATCATTATTAGAGTAGAAATCGTTTTTTTTTTTAAGTGCAAAAGACAAAAACTTTAAAATCCTGCAAAGTTAAAATATCTGCACCAATCACACGCACAATATATTACAAAATTTTAGCGCTATTAATGTAGTTATCTTATTTAATAAAAAATAATTTTTTTGGCAGTTTTTTCTTTATATTTCCTTAACATAATTAGAAATTTTGAAATCTTTATTTCAAAATTATAAACAGTCTCGTTATAAACAGTCTCTTTTATCGCTTATAAAATAAATATAATTATAAGTTTCCAAATTACATCACAATGTAGCATATTTTTCATAAAAACAAAAATATTTGACATATCGTTAATAACTGCCTGTTTTTAAAGTTATAAGAATTATGTATGAAAAACTGTAAGAATAACCGTACCATTTACAATCATAAATGTAGAGATGCGTCCCATTTCATACATTATACACGTGATGCATCATGCATCATACGCACGTGTGAAATACATCCTAAATCTCTGAATTAAATCACGAGATATCTTTTATAAAAACATTTTTATCGTTAATAACATTAGTTTGTTTTTAAATATTATACGAAATAAGTACTTGAAAAATATATATTTTTTTTTAAATTATAATCATTACAAAAGAAAATAAAAGCCTGTATAAATTACATCACAATATAAAAGATATCTTTGTGAAGACAAAATTATTTGACATATTAATGACATGCTTTAAAAGTTATATTAGGTACTTATAAACCAAAAATCGCAAGACTAATTTGCGATAAAAATAAACATTAAATTTGCATTAAATTGCGTTGTAACAGGTACTATTTATAAAAATAATAAAAGTATACGGATAATTATTAATCTCATTAGATAAACATCTCAACTAAACTTATTTATTTTGCATTCGAGATTTTCGTTGATTATGCAGCCATGTTTTTATTTGCGGTGCTGTACGACTTTTTAAACATGGAGAGTTTTCTATAACCTTGTTAATCTCTTGCAAAGAAGGCAATTTCGTAGAGTCAATATATGTTCCAAATGCAGATGTAACAGCATTTTTTTCCTCTTCATTCCAACGAATTCGTTTTGTAGGACCATAGGGAGATGCTACAAAATAAAATTGAAAAATAATTAAACCTTTTTACAGTTATTTTATCACCGCTTTAATGTTGTATTTAGAAAAAGACATAACGGCAGCTATAAAAGGGATAATTACAAAGGGATAATTAAGTTTTTGTGAAATTAATATACATGAATGTTGGTGTTTATTTGTAACTTTTGACCAGATTTCACGATTCGCTCATTATCTCCCTCTTATTATTCATTTGTATGGCGTTTTTGACCCGTACTTGGGTTCTTTTCCTCTAGAACTGGCCAATCATAGTTATTCCCTTCTTCAGAAGAATGGCTGCGATTGGCCTTATGACGTCATTAATCGCTCCCGGAGCGATTAAACCGGACCGGTCGAAAACGCTATTAGTAAGAGACATCGCCAGACATACGTCTACGGAGCGATATATTTAATTTCAGGAACGTGTGTATCATAAATGTAAGGATATGAACAATATTCCTCAACATCACAAAAAAAACCTTATTAAAAAATTTCACATAATTAACCTATTTTTAATATATTGTTTTATTAAAAATTGAAAATGTTTTTTCTATTTTTTAACTTAATGACATGCATATTTTCTGGTATAATTAAAAAATTCTTATATTATTTTACTAAAAGCTTTTTACCCACTATTGCAAACTTATTATGATTTATAAAATGTACACTTGATAAATGAGTAGTTTTTATTAAAGAGCCTAAAATAAAAGAGCCGCAAATTGATTCTGCGCTTCTGATTGGTTACATGGCATAACGTCATTATTTACGATTAAAACTCTCGGGTATCATTCTATCCTTGTTTTACATTGAACAAACGCCATGTTTATGATTAAAAATATCTCCTGTCTAACAGACAGTTTGTGGCTCTTTCATTATAGGCTCTTTTATAGTTTTTATAGTTGAAATAATGTAGTTGATGACAAAAAAACAAACCTCTACTACATAATTGTACCATTAAT
Organism: Monomorium pharaonis; assembly: GCF_013373865.1. Lineage (NCBI taxonomy): Eukaryota > Metazoa > Arthropoda > Insecta > Hymenoptera > Formicidae > Monomorium > Monomorium pharaonis. The sequence continues at coordinate 46,983 of NW_023415533.1, read as the reverse complement.
TATACTATTGTTAAATTTTAATATATATCATATTTATATCATTAATTATATCATTATTTAATATAAATTTTAATATATGATTATGTAATAGAGTTCTTTTATCCTAATCGACTGTATTATTATTCACATCATTACATTTTTGGATGCTCACATTCCCAAGATTCAATATCGCTCTCGTTAATATCATGCGTCCGGCGACTCGTTGCTAATAAACGAGCTAAGAGAAGGATAGTAGACGTGAACTGTGAAATCTGACTAAAAATTACAAGTGAATATTAGCACTGATGTACATATAGTAGAATGAACATAGTACATATAGTCGAACTATGTAAACTAAAGTTTTAGTTGTAATAATTAAAAAATAGTATCAATTAAAATTAAATAACTAAAAAAAAATAATGTCAATTATATTACATTATTTCTTTATACTGAAACTTGTATAGCTGTCACTTTCATAGTTGCAATAACTACTTTTTTCTGTGAGTGTAGAAATAATAATATATAATATATAATGTTTAATTACGCTCGCAAACAGTAGTTGCAATTACCATAATTTACATATAATTAATACTGTTTTTAGTATTACAATTATAATTTATAGTTTATTATAGCTTTTTATACTAGTGATATACTGATTACATAAAATTAATTAAAATTTTAAATTTTATTTAAATCTTTAGATTTTTAAAAATAATTTTTGTACAATACTCACTCGAACGGCGTTTTATTTTTATAGGTTTATCCTTTGTTGAATGTCTGCCTACACTCTCTAAACATAGTACAAAAAGTATATTTAAATAACTTTAAAACTATTAATTTGTTCTTATATTCTATATATAACAGCATTTACATTTCTCATTCTCAAGTCTTCTTCTAAAACCAGTATTCAAGCATTAGATACACATTCCGATTTTTAATAGATGAGGTCTGTCTCTCCCGTTACTTAAAACTAGACGGTCGTGTCACCGACCGTGTAATACTGTATGTCGATAGTGTTCCATCCATATCAAAAATATACTGAGATCATATCTTTCGTCAAACCGTCATTAATCACACATTAAAAGAAAATTATTTAATTACTTAAAAAGTAAAAATTATGTATAAAGAGTTGTTTTTGATAACGTTTAGCAAAAAGTATGATTCCAGCGTATTATTAATATTAAGATATTTATGAGCACAATGTCGGCAGTTTGATAAATCATAGAATTTCGAACAAGAATAGTATGCATAGCCTCAAAAATCAGGCTGAAATGTTGCTTACATTGCAGGCACTTAATGCTGAGCACTGTTTTAAATTATATGATACTAATAGTAATCCTTATAGTTTTGGTAATTTAATAATCTTGTATTATACTTTTTTTTTACTTACTGCAGTGTTTTTCTTTTAGATTATCTTCACAATCCTTAAATAAATTTTGATTTTTACTGGATAATGGTATGTTCATCTGATATTCATCTAGAACAAATCAACGTATTGCTATTACCAAAGATTTCATTGCAGTCAATTTGCAGCTGAAAATAAACGATTTGTCTTTCTGACATCTTAACAACTAAATTGTTCATTGCAAAAGTAATGAAACGCTGTCTTCTTAAGAATACAGCTAACGTGTAATACACTCTAATTTTCCCAAAATTTGGGAATGCTGACTCTCATTAAAATCTTTGTGTCTTAAGCATTCAGCACAGGATACGATTTTCCATGCTAGGTCGCATATGAGATGTCTTGTGTCCTAATTGATTCAGATGATTATCAGCAATCGTAAGCCAAAAAGGATACGTAGTAAGATATCTCATATGCGACCTAGCATGGCAAATTGTATTGTGTGCCAAAGGCTTTAAACAACTTCAAAAAATACTATTTATTTCTCACATATTTATTGTATAGTAAAACATTTTGTATAATAATAATGCAAAAATAATGCATAGAATTATACGTAGAAAATTTATATTAATTATTATAAAAACATAATGGAGAATATTACGTCCTAAATAATTACTACAAGATTAAGATTACTGCAGAAGATGTGCACAATTAATAACAGTTTAATTATAATTATTAATAAAATGGAAATTATTTAAAGATAAACATTTTAATGAGGACAACACTCAAAAAAATACAATTGCAATAAACTTTAAGTATAACATTTTTTAACCCAAGCACATAAGCGTCTTAGTTATAGCAGTTCAGGGTTGCGTTCAGAAACATCACCCGGGTGTGCTAGCTATCATATTATTTCTGTTTAACATTCGATGACAAACAAGGGTAAAATGATAGCTAGAACACCCGGATGATGTTTCTAAACGCAGCCCAGTTATTAAAACGCCAACGATAAGAGGGAAAAATAAAAAATATCTTCGAAAATCGTTAAAAAATTGTTATACTCTATGTTGTAACGTATGCGTTGGTATAATGATTTGAATTATATTCGATGAATATTTGAAAATATATTTTGTTATCTCAAACATAATTCAAACGTTGTATTGTTTATGTATATTTTTTAAAAATCGTGCAAATAATAAAAGATAATGATATAATTTATACATGTAATTATTTAAAAGATCACAATATGTATTTCAAATTACAATATAATTCCATTTATCTGAACATATCTAATCAATTGAAATAACTGAGTGTTTCAGATAAAAGAATACATCCTTTTTCTTATAAAAAATTGTTTGTTCGTTTATTTAGAGCTGACATTTAAGAAATTAACATTGAATATATCAACAAATTCAATATATAAGGTAGGAAACATGCAATCTCATAAATAAAATTTATATAGTGTTTTTTAATTTATTTATTTTTTGATTTACTTTTATACTTTTATACTTACCAGAAGAGAATGATCGGTTTTCATCATTACATGAATCTCTTTTGAGCAATACATCAGATTCATCTAGAATATATAGATATAATCCTGTGATTTATATAGTAAAACAAAACAGTATTAAATAGCAAAACAAGGAATACTAATATAAATTACATAAACAATAATTTATTAAACTAATTTATATTATTGCAGAAAACGTTAATAATAATTTTTTAATTTAATTTAAGACAAATATTTTTATAAAAAGAATTTAAAGCATTAATAATTTCTGAAATACGATCAAATAAAGCTCAATATTAATAACATATTAATATTTTAACATGCAAATAAATAAAACACATTTTTAATTTAAAGTGAATTTTTGTCTCTTTAAATGATAAGTTTATCCTTAATGTTTTTATAGATTAATTATAAATCATCTTATATATTAAATTTAACGATGTAAATTTCTAAATATTTTTCATTATTTCCAAGTCTATATAAAAATTGTAATATTTAGCATTCTTAAAAAATTACTAAAGTTAGAAAAAAGAACAGTAATAATAATAAAATTAGAAAAATAGTTTGTCGTATTTTTCAATGTTAAATTATATAAATATATTGTGCAATAAATTTGATATACATTTGATAATTTAATATGTAAAAATTAATAATAAATTATTTTCAATTGTATTACTGTACATTATATTTGTTTATATAGCTGTGTTCGGACTCGAGTGCTTTCGGATATAATTCTATCTTCGTTTCACATTGAACGAACAACAAAAATAGAATAATACCCAAGAGCACTCGGGTGACGTTTTCGAACCCAACGTGTGTGTGTGTGTGTGTGTGTGTGTGTGTGTGTGTGTGTGTGTGTGTGTGTGCGCGCGCGCGCGCGCGCGCGCGCGCGTGCGTGCGTTTATATACATACCATCGTCATCAGTACTTTCGTCCTCATTGTTATTTTTTTCTTCACCTTGCGCATATTCCAAAAGTTTTGATACTTGTAAAATGTCTCGACTAGCAATAGGTAATCTGTAATGCTCTTTGTGTATTTTATCTGAATGTCCCAAATGATTTGATAAATCATTCACCTGATACTCTAATAAATTTAGAGAAATACATTTAGTTGCTATGTGTTTTCTCAATTGTGTTCCACGTAATGTATGTGACATGGTTGCTCCGCATGCTACTGAAAAAGACCGCATTAAATTGCAAGCCCTTAAATATTTATATCTCTTCTTATCGTAACTTGGTATTCCAAAGAGATATGGATTTTCACGAGGTACTTTTGCATGTGAACGGTAATCCAATATAAGATTAATGCATTTTAGTAGTTCGGAATGAATTAAAACAGGAACAGTACGACCAAGTTTACCACGTATTACAAAACGGACATATTTCTTTGCTAATCTTCGTGCTTCCATTGATAATGATTTATACATATCTTTATTCGTTTCTTCATCAATACTGTGATAATTTTGAAATTCTGATATTTGTATTCTTTCAGTCTCTCCAGCTCGTCGACGATTAAACAATTGCACCGATATGAGAGTTGTTTCCAGCAAAGATAGCCACTCTTTATATGAATATTCTTTCGTCAAATTGTTATAAGCTTCTTGTCGTTTTTCTGTTAAATAATTATCCAGTTTTCTAATATCCTCTGTCGATGGAAGTATAATCTTCTTTTGTCGTTTTTGTTGCATCTGTGTTTCTAATACTGTTCTATTAACACTTGTTCCATAGTCTTGTTTCAATAGTTTTAAGAAATTTTCGGCCAGTTCCATTTTCATAGGATCATGATTTTTTATACATTCATTAATAAGAATTTCTCCGACATGTTTTATATACGTCCCAAGATTAAATGCTACAGATGGTACTTTGTAAACATTTTTATATTCATCAAAACCCGCAACAGAATTAACAGCAGCAATTGCGACATCATAAAATTTCGGATCATATAATGAGGCAAAATCAGTTATATTTTTATCTTTTGTTTTTAGTGCTATGAGATAACGTCCTAATAACCGTAATCGAGATCTTATCATGTCGTGTTGGTGTTGCAATCTATATTTCAAACAAAGTTTATTTCCATATAGAATTATTAACCGATCGTACCTTATTACACGAGTCACATCGTCGTCTCGTAATACGGGAAAGACAATTGTTCTAAGAATTTTATTAGCTAGTTCGTGAGTTCTTCCAACAATAGTACGACCCAATACAGTTATTGATTTATTATGTTTGCTATTACGTCCAGTGCAACGACGAAAATGATGTCGAAGAGATGTTTTTGAAAAAAATCCTTTGCACTTACCACAAGGTAAAAAATCAGTAGCCGTTCTATGCCATTCTTTGTTTGGTCGCCTACATACGATAAGTTCTCCATTGTTTATCTCTTTTTTAGTATTAAACTGAAAATTGCCATTTCGTCGAAGAGTTTCTATTATTTTCTTTCTTTCGTAGTTTCCTTTAGGTAATACACTAAATTTCTTAACTTCTTTTTCATTAGAATGCACAGTTTCTAAGTGACGTGCTATCTTACTTTGTAGCTTTTTGCAGTAATAACAACAATTTTTTTTGGAATGTGTTTGTTTTCCTGACGATTCTGTGACATACATTTCAGCATCATCACACATTTTTGTTCCTGACAAATGTAGATTAGATATGTCTAAACCACTAGACGTATTAGTTTTATTTACAGAGACATTTTTCCTATTATTCTTTGTATTATCATTTTCTGTATCTGAGTAAATTGATGACTCGCTTGTAGACGAAGGAATATATTCAGAAGCTTAAATATAAAAATACAATTGCAAAAATTACAAAAAACCCTTATACTTTTATCTACTAAATATATACTAAGTATATACTAGAAGTATATACTGATATATTCTCATGTGTAGAAAATACGATGCATAAGTAATTTACAAGTAATACTAGTGATTCGGTCTCGCCGAAACGAGGCGATATTAGCTCGAGTCTCATCTCAGTCTCGAAATTTTTGGTTTCATCCCGATTTCGGTCTCGAATCAAGACTCTCGGTCTCAATAATCATAAAAAGCATTTTTTCTAACCTTTTTGGTTTATGCGATTAAACTTAAATTATTCACTATTTTTACTGTGAGCCTAAAGTGCTCCCCAGTGATAAAGAATTACATTTTAAAATGTAAGGGAGCGTCCGAAATGACCACGTTCGAAACGGCCAAGTTTGGAACGGCCACGTTCGGAACAGCCACATTTAAAATGGCCACGTCGCAAAGCTGTGTGGTGCAGAGAATGCTTCGCACATGCGCACACACACGCACACACACACACACACGCGCGCGCGCGCGCGCGCACACACACACACACACACGACCCTCGTCCCCCCTCCTGCAGCCACCCCGTCCAAGTCGTTAACCCATATTTCAGTAAGCTAACGGGGCCAACCATAATCAATTAATTGCAATTAAACTACTTATCTGAAAAATTAATTTATTTGCCTTTTAATTTTTTCGAAGATAACGCTACACGACTTTTTTCAAAAACTTAACGATAAAATTATAATACCAAGACGGGATTCAATAAGAACAAAAGTAATGCAAAAGTTTGCAAAACTACAATACTTGAAAAAAATTTTAATGGAAAATAAATCAAAAATTTCTTTTACTATCGACGGATGGAATTCCTTGGCAAATATATCATTCTATGGAATTACAGTCCATTTTGTAGACAGTAATTGGGAACTACAGTCCGTAGCTTTAGATTTTATTCCTTCTAACAAAAATCATGCAAGAAGATATTGCTACAGTTTTTTATAAATTGTTAAAATCTTTTCACATTGAAAATAGGTGTGGAGGAATAACAGTAGATAACGCATCTGCAAATACCAGGTTTATGAAAGAATTACAAATTCTTATGGAAGAAAATAATATTCGCTTTGATGCAAAACAGCAACATTTTCGTTGCTTTGCTCATATATTAAATTTAGGTATTCAAGATACTTTGAAATTGATAAAGCTGCAAGATATGACGTACGATAACGAAGATGCCGAAGATGAAGAAATAGAAAATGATATGAATGACGAACAATGCATAACAAAATTGCGAAAAATGTTTAAAAAAATATGTTCGTCAACAATGGCAAATTAAATTACGTAGTTGCTGCGAAACTACAAATGTTAAATATGTATCGCCTAATATTGACGTTTCGACACGTTTGAACAGTACATATGACGTGATAAAAACCGGACTGCATTTAAAAAGTCCCCTAAATACGCTTTGCGAGAATAACATCATTTTTTCTCATTTAAAACTTAATCAAGATGAATGGTAACTTCTTGAAAAATTTTATAAGTACTTTAAAGTATTTAAAACTTTGTCGACTTTGTTAGGTGATAAATATGTAACATTACCGATGGTAATAATTGTAGAATTTAATATGCTTTTAGATTCTATCAAGAAAAAAATTTTTGAATTAGACAGAAAGATCGACTAACTGCATTTCAAGCAGGATGTAACAAAATGCTTAAGCATTATTCACATAATAGACTAATTGGATCTACTGTGTCGCATTGATTTTAGATCCACGCTATAAAATTGAAACTTTTGATTTGACTTCGTGGGGCAAAGAAATGAAAGCAGAGTCTATAAAACAGTTTTTAGAATTTTATAAAAATTATTACAATGAAGAACAAAATGATGGTAATAATTATATAGAACACAATTGAAACAGATGAAGATAATATACATATTGACTCTCTGTACATGGAATGAATAATACAAACGCCAATTCAAGAATTTGAAACATATGTAAATGCACCAAGAGCATCAAAGGAATCTTTAGTATTAATTTGGTGAAAACAAAGTGAAGCAATGTATCCTACTCTATCAATAATGGCTAAGGATATTTTTGGTATTACCGCCACTTCTGTTCCAGCGGAAAGTTTATTTTCCAAGGTGTCATTAGAAAACACAAGAATAGATTACATGAAACATAGGTACGCATTATTTTATGTATAAATTCTTGGTTGAATTGTAGTCTTAAAGATAAAATTGAAATATTGTAGTGACAGCCTCATCAGTAAAGTTTTTAAATTAAAGGTTTTAATTTTTAAAGATTTAATGTTGGTTTTTTTAAGCTCTATGTTGTTGGCTTGAAAAATTTTCTTCTAATGGTATTACACACACACGCACACGCACACACACACACACATACACACACAGTACACATTCTACTAAGTAGAATCTACTTCAATAAATAAACTAATAATCTATTTAAAGCCTCGTTAATGTTCCCTCTGTCACCCGTTCTGTGTTTTTCGCGTTGGGTTACTCGTAATTCGGAAAAATGATTTTTTTTAAACGACTTCTGACATTGACGTAATAAGAATAAGAGGTGGATTATTTAATTTATAAATCATTATTTAAATCATTATTAAATCATTATTTAATGATTTATAAATTAAATAATGATTAATGAAACAATAATAAATATATCCGCATGTAATTAAATTTTCCATTCTTATTAAAAAAATGACTGATTAATAAAGTTATATCTCATATATAAAAATTCTCGACGAGACTCTCGATATCGTCAAGACTCTCAGCATAAAAAGTCTCGTCTTTGTCTCGAATTCAAACTTTGAGTCTCGTCTAGATCTCGACACCGAGACCGAGACTAGTCTCGGTATCGTCCAAAACACTAAGTAATACTTGCAAATAAAACGTAAAATGACTTAATAAAATATAAAATGTTTAAAAATATTTTTTAATGTTTTAAAAAGTATTTAAAAAAATATTATTAGCGATAATAATTGGGATTTTAAGAATATTAACAAAGGTAAAAGATTATAGAAAATATTGTCAAAATAGCCGAAAAATGAATATATCAAATTTGCAGGATTGGGTAAGTTAATATATTTTTTTAACTAAATTAAATTAAAGTTAATGGATTATAAAATTAATTTAATTAAGTTAAAAGTTACATAAATAAAAAACTAACTTAGTTAAAGTTACGTTGAGATTACTTTAACTCAAGTTAAAGTAAAAGTTAATTTTGAAAAGCTTTATTTATATTAAATGAAAAAGCCATATAATTTATTTAAATCAGATTACCAACATAATTACAATATCATCAAATATATTTATTACTTTATTTGTAAATAAAATTATAATATAAATCATATGAAATAACAAAAAAATTGTTTTTATGCAAAAATAAATTTTATAATTTTTTCTTTTGCCCAGATAAAATTTTTAATTTAGCAAAAAAGTTAATAAGTTAAAGTTTATACGTTTAAAAAATAATTAGTTAAAATTAAAAATTAAATTATTTAAAATTAACTAAATTAAATTAAGTTATTAACTTTTTAACTTTATTAATAACTTTCAACTATTTAACTAGTTACCACCCAATCCTGCAAATTTGAAATGTACAGAATCAGGGACCTGGACCGGTTCCAATCGGTTCTTTTCTTTTTGTAGTGCAATGATTTTATGGGGACAATTCAACTCAGCTTTTGTTTCCGCTACACTCTACAATTATTTAAAGTATTATTAAATATTATTAATTATTATTATTTATTAAGAATCGAAAAATTAAGTGCCTGGATCAGAATCGAAAAAAGACAAATTAAACGGTTTTTGATTTTCTTTATTTATCAAGAAATTTGAACCTATTATACTGAAATTGAATCGGTACAGTTTTCAAATATTTTATTAAACCGTAACTGAAACCGAATCATAATTTGATTTCGGTCTAAGTCCCTGTACAAAATAATTTAAATTAAGATAAGGAATACAATTGTTGGAAGATACGAAACATACATTCTGTTATTTTAGTTCAATTTACTTAAAGTAAAATGAGATAATGTAATAAGAAAGACAATTGAATATGTTTAACATTTATAATATTAGTATATTAAATGTAACTTACAATTATCTCCATCAGTATTTTTTCTTGATTTCTCAACCAACATATTTAATGTTTCTTGAGTATCAGATTTTTCCAATATTATTGTTTCAGTATCTTCAACACATAAATCAGTGGACGAGCTATTGTTTTTCATAGTGCCTATTTGTAGTGTGCTTTTTGAGAAGTCATTTGTAAGAATCATATCTAAATAGATACAAAATAGTTAAATGAGTTATTAAAGTTTCTCATAAAAATTTAATATTAGCATTAAATTGAGCAGTGATTAATTATGTACCTTGAATATTTAAAGCACTAATAATAGTACTTTTAGAAGTAATAATATATAATGAATCAAAGATCAATTTAATACTAAAATTTATGAAATATTAATATCATTATAAAATAAATATATTAATATAGTTAAATTAATAAAATAAATAAATTAATATAGTTGTTAGAAAATTTGAGGAACATTATCAATATTGACAATAGATAATAAAAAAAAAATACTTTTAAAATAGCTGCAAAATGGATATCAAATTTGAAACATATAAAATAACTTAAATTAAGTTGAAGTGAAAAAATGTAATAAGACAATTTAATACAACGTTTAACATTTATAACAATGTTAGTATAGTTAATGTAACTTACAATTATCTTCATCAGTATTTTTTCTTGATTTCTCAACCAACATATTTAATGTTTCTTGAGTATCAGATTTCTCCAATATTATTGCTTCAATATCTTCAACACATAAATCAGTGGACGAGCTATTGTTTTTCATTATGCCTATTTGTAGTGTACTTTTTGAGAAGTCATTTGTAAGAATCATATCTAAATAGATACAAATAGTTAAATAAGTTATTAAAGTTTCTCATAAAAATTTAATATTAGCATTAAATTGAGCAGTGATTAATTATTTACCTTGAATATTAAAAGCACTAATAACAGTACTTTTAATAGTAATAATATATAATGAATCAAAGATCAATTTAATACTAAAATTTATGAAATATTAATATCATTATAAAATAAATAAATATAGTTAAATTAATAAAATAAATAAATATAGTTGTAAGAAAATTTGAAGAACGTTATCAATATTGACAATAGATAATAAAAAAAATACTTTTAAAATAGCTGCAAAATGGATATCAAATTTGAGATATATAAAATAACTTAAATTAAGTTGAAGTGAAAGAATGTAATAAGACAATTTAATACGATGTAACATTTATAACAATGTTAGTATATTTAATGTAACTTACAATTATCTTCATCAGTATTGGTTCTTGATTTCTCAACCGACATGTTTAATGTTTCTTGATTATCAGATCTTTCCAATACTCTTGTTTCAATATTTTCAAAACATAAATCAGTGGACCAGATATCATTATTTACAGTGTCTGTTTGTAATGCGGCATTTGAAAAGTCATTTGTAAGAATCTTATCTAAACACATGTAAAATAGTTAAAGAAGATATTAATGTTTCTTACAAAAATTTAATATTAGCATTAATATTGAGCAGTGATTAATTATTTACCTTGAATATTAAAAGAACTAATAACAGTATTTTTAATAGTAATAATATATAATAAATCAAAGATCAATTTAATACTAAAATTTATGAAATATTATTTACAACGTTAACAATATTAACAATAGATAATAAAAAAAGAATATTTATGGATATCAAATTTGAGATGTATAAAATAAATTAAGTTGAAGTGAAAGATTGTAATAAGAAAGACAATGAATATGACGTTTAATATTTATAACAGTATTAATATATTAAATATAACTTACAATTGTCTTCATCAGTGTTGGTTTTTGATCTCTCAACCAATGTATCTAATGTTTCTCGAGTATTAGATTTTTCCAATATTCTTGTTTGAATATTCAAACATAAATCAGTGGACGAGCTATCATTATTCACAGTGTCTATTTGTAGTATAGCATTTGAAAAATCATTTGTAAGAATCATATCTAAATATATATAAAATAGTCAAAGAAGATATTAATGTTTCTTATAAAAATTTAATATTAGCATTAAATTGAGTAGTGATTAATTATTTATTTTGCGTATTAGAAGCACTAACCCAATAGTACTGTTAATATGAAAAATAATTAATCACAAGCCAATTTAATGCTGTCAATATTAAATTTCTGTAAGAGACATTTGATACATTAATGTCTAAAAAACTTATATACTATGAAATAATAAATTAATGAAGTTATTATTGTTATTATTGTTACCATATACATTTGACATCATACATATTTGAAAAATTTTAAAAATTATTTGTAAGAACTATATTTATATATATGAAATAACAAAAGAGCAAAGTTTAAAGAAACTTAATACTGGCAATATAAAATGTTAGTGATTATTTATTTTAAATTAATTTTAACAATTGTTTTTATTAATACTCAATAAATAATTAATTATTGACCAACTTATTACCAATATTAAATTTTTGTAAGATGTACAGTGTATTAATATCACTATTAGATATTAATGTTAAATAGTATCTATTTCTTCATTTAATTCATTTATGTTATAATGGCATTTTAATAAGATGATAACATCAATAAGCAATAAATTAAATTTGAAGTAAACTTATATACTCTGAAAAAATAGTTTCTTTATATTCAATTTCAATTTTCTTACCAGAGAGATTGTATTCTTCAGATGTAGTCTTTAGTTTTTCTTGCGCCTGCTGATTAGTTTTACTTTTATTTTTTATTTTTATTTTTTGGCCTTTTTTAAGTACCTCAGATTTAATTATTCGAGGCTTTTGTCGGCTAAGTGTTTTATACTTGCAAAGATTTATAGATTGTAATTTTACTCGAGGAATATTATGGTTTAAATTTTTTTTAATTTTAGAAAGATGCTCGATATTTGCTACAAATATATAAAAAATATTTTTAATTTGTCCCCATTTTTCTTACAAACTTTTAAAGACATTATAGGCAAAATGTAATACTTTTTAATAAATTATTTTAAATAAATGTGGAAACAATTTTTACATAAAAATATAAATGTGTCACGTCACATTTTTCATAAAAATAATACAAAAGTCACATTTTTCATAAAAATAATACTAAAGTTATTAAATCAATATTATATTATTTCAGAATTGATTGCTGGCCAACATCAATTATTTGCAATATAATTATCAATTATTATATTGTAAAAATTAATTTTGACGACATAATATTTGTATTAATTTTTTACTTTCTTAATTTATTTTCTGCTTCTCTGTATTGATGAGACAGAGATGTACTCTTATAGAAGTTTTCAAAAATAATGATTAATAATTATTATAATACAACAGTGCATCTATGATAAGGAAAATGATTCCATAAAGGTACAATAATTTAAAAAACGACATTAAACATATTATGCGAGGAACGTGTTTCTTATGGCACAGCGATAAAGTAAAAGTAAAAATTACCGTTAATTCTAGCAACAATAGCGTTATTGTGAAAACATACGTACCGTTAACAGCCATTATGCATGCCTTTGTTCTTAACTGCGCATTTTTCAACATGCAATTATTACCTTTTCTTGCGTAAATATCATTTAATGGACATACGTAATATGTACCATTGGTGAGCATTACTAAAGCAAACATTATTAGAATTTTTACAACTTCCTTGTAAATTTTAATATAAATTTTCATCACGACAGATATCTTTACCGTAAAATGCGCAGATACAATAAAAAATCCACATCTTCGAACATCGCATATTAACCTTTGTCTCAATTGGTCTGCATCTACAGTTTGCCGCGCAGTGATTTTTTAATTCAATTGGTTCTTGGTCTTAGTTATTTAATAGAACTAGAGCAAAAACTAATCGCAATAAAGACTCATTGGCCGCATTCAGCAGACTCAGTAGTTGAGCAACATTACTAGATTTTCCGTTGAATAATGCCGTTGATTTGTTGGTTCTATAAGTCAGAACCAATCATGTTCGATTGCTACTTAGCTGCTGAGTTTGCTGAATGCGGCCATTGCAACCAGCAGCGCAACCACTCGGGTTGCGGTCCTATGAAGCGGATTAGGGCGGATCTACAATGGGTGCGTTCCACTTAACGCTCGCAACGCTTGCGAGCGTCATTTATCTTTGTTTAATATTTGATAAACAACAAGGATAAAATGATTCCACGGTCGTTGCAAGCTTTAAGTGGAACGCACCCAATAAGAGTCTGTCGCGTCCATAGACATAAGGTGAGTTTTTTAACTCATCGATTACTCAATCGCACGATGCGCAAAAAAAGTTTTTACAGAGAAAAGCATCTGTGCATAATGCAATTGATCGATAAATTAAAAAACTCGCCTATAATATATCTAGACTGAGCATTGTGGGAGTAGGGGTAAGATTCAGAGGGAAAAGGCTAGCATGCTTTGGGTAATACCTTTCTCTCTCGTTCACGCATGCGTACAAGTGCAAAAGATGGTCTCGTGCATGCGCATAAGTGCAAAAGGTGGATTTTGCACTTGTACACATGTGCGAACGAGATCACAGGACCGTTTCGACGGAATCTTTAAAAGAGTTCTATCAGAATAATCCCGTGATTGGTGATCCGCTCGTTCCGCTTCCGCATAATCCGCTCCATGGGACTGCACCCTCATTCCGCTCCGCATAATCCGCTCCAGGGGACATCAGCCTCAGGGTGCAGTCCCATGGAACGTATTACGCATAAGCAGAACGAGCGGAACACCAACACGAGATTATTCTGATAGAACTCTTTCAAAAATTCCGTCGAAACGGTCCCGTAATTTGTGATACGCTCGTTCCGCTTAGGCGTAATACGCTCTATGGGACTGCACCCTCAGAGTGGCTTTACATACGGTGTAAACGTAATTTGCGTCAACCAACCACATCATCTTTAACGTGCTCTGAATGTCCCTAAAATCGTCTTAGGGTACGGTCCCATGGAGCGGAATATGCGGAAGCGGAACGAGCGGATCACCAATCACAGGACCGTTTCGACGGAATCTTTGAAAGAGTTCTATCAGAATAATCCCGTGATTGGTGATCCGCTCGTTTCGCTTCTGCATAATCCGCTCCATGGGACCGCACCCTTAAGGGCCATCTACAATGGAATGTTTTAGCCGTAACAGCACTAAAACTACGGCAATGCTGTCTAAAATAAAAACGACGTAGCAATAACATACAAGCCGGCCATCAAAGAAAGGCGACCAAAAACTAATCCCGAATGCCCCAACGCTCATCGTAAGCACGCAATGAATTGGCTCAATGTCTGCTGTAGGCTGAAAACAGTAAAGCAATACGAAGTGGAGACATTTTCTACGACTACTGCTACGGCCTACGACTCTCCATTGTAGATGGCCCTTAATGGCTCTGGCAGCCAGCGCGATTTTGTCGCGCGTGACGTGCGATGTCCAATGGGTATACAGCTATGAGCGGAAAGACAGTCGCTCATTGAACATCGCGCGACAAAATCGCGCTGGTGTGCCAGAGCCCTTAGGGCACATAAAAGACGATGTGATTGGTTGACGCAAGTTAAGCTTACGCAAATACGTCACATGTAGGCCCGGTCTACAATAAGTAGTCGTTAGTCGTTGGTCGTAAGAAATTTAACCAATCATATTCGTTTATTCTTCTCTAAGATCAACTGTGATTGGCTAGATTTCTTACGACCAACGACTAATGACTTATCGTAGACCGAGCTTAAAACCACTCTCACTGAAGGCCACTTACACTAAACTCTAATTAACTTAATCGTTCATTATTTCATTGGAATTGATCAATCGCATTTGTTAGTTTTGCTTAATAACAAATACGATTGGTCAATTTCAATGGAATAATCAACTATTATATTTTTATGGTGCTTGGAAAACGAATCAGAAAGGCGGATTGGACGGAAACCTAACCTAACCTAACGGGAAAGAAGAAGAAGAAAAAAGGTGGATCACCAATCACGGGAACCATTTCAACGGAATTTTTAAAAAGGTTCTATCAGAATGATCTTGTGATTGGCGATCTGCGTTTCCGATTTCGTTTTCAGAGCACCATGGACAGCACCCTTATGCTTTATATGCGCTAAGGATGTTTAATCCTTTAATAAATATCATTGCACACACTTTTGCGTAACGCATAAGAAAACCAATCAATCAAACTCGTTTCTATTTCCTTCCCAGGATAGAAATTAAGAGCTCTGATTGGATAATTCTCTTAAGCGTTATGCAAAAGTCTATGCCCGGGGCCTAAAAATTAAATTTCGTAAGATTTAAAAAATCATGCCTATTACAATGGCAGTACGTCTTAAGCAAAATTAAACAGCAATTAATACGTTGTTATTCTTAATAAAAATGATTGCTATAAATAGATTATAGACTATATTAATATTTGATAACAGAATATTACAGACTTTGTGACTTGGAAAATGATTCGTGTTATTAAAACGGATCTCTTCTGTATTAACGTACTGATGCATTAATTATTGTAATATTATCTGATAAATATTACAATTCACTCATAAAATACACGTATTATGCAATAATAATACAATCATTATGTAAGAAACTCATTTTAATAAAAAAAATTCCTACAATTTTTATGTTAAAGAAACATTAATAAAAGTAAGCTTGTCAAAAGAAATATATTTTCACTAAATAACTTACAAATGTTAGTTGTGCTAAAATTTATCATGTGACATATTGTACCTGTAACTAGTGTAGGATTTCCTAACTTTACAGAACTTTTAATTTTATTGTCCACTTTATTGTCCTTTCCAAAATAAAAAGTAATGTTTATTCCAACATTGTATTCTAACATTTTATAATGCAAATATATTTGTAATAGTAATATTTATAAGTTATAAGTGTTCTGCCTGAAAAAGAGGACATGTAAAAGTGAAAATCTTTTATTAACGAGCAAAGAATAATAAAGTTTCATTTGTCGCTTTAAGAAAAAACACGCATAATATCAAATTCTATAACAATGTCATAAAAACACTCTTGATAACACTCTATTTAGATGTATTATTTTCTACCAAGTGTAACATGTTACTTATGTTATATCATATAATTTGGGAGAAAAAATGTCAAAAGTGAAAATGTTTTCTAGATGTTGAGCAATTAATATGTTTCAAATAGTATAAATTTGCTGACATTTTAATTTTTATTAAATTATTATCCTGTGCTCATTAAAAAATGTTCTCACTTTTACATTTTTTTCATAGGCAAAAGGACACTTGTAACTATAGACATTATTATTACAAATATATTTTGAATAAAAAAACAATAAAAATCACTTTACTTCGCAGGACAATAAAACTTTAAGTCCTGCAATGTTAGAAAGTCTGCACCAATCCCACGTACAATATGTCATATGCCAAATAGCACCATCAACGTATTGTCATTTTCTTTCGTGAAGAATCATTCCTACGAACAGGCTTACTTATTATAATAAAGATGAGTTTATCATACATTGCAATACTAATGCATCCGATAGCACAGAAGAGACTCGTTTTATAAAATAAAAAATTTTTATAATGACAGTCTGTAAAACAATTTTCAAATATTAATATAGAAAATAATCAGAACATAATTATTTTTCATTATGGGAGATAACGTATTGATTATTACCAAATTGTGCTCAAGCATACTGCATGTGTGATAGAAATGACAGATTTTTTAACCTTACAAAATTTGACTTTTGAGGTTAATATTATATTTATCATTTTTTATGCATATGAGATCGATTAATCATGCAATATGCGTCTCACTTAGAATTTTAGCGTCAGCAACTTATATTACATTTAACAGAAAATAATGCTTCTGAACAGAGTTTAGTGCTAATAACACATAATGTGTTATGATGACATTATTACAGAATTTGGCATTATAAAAATGTTTCTTTTTAAAGCGACAATTAAACTCTATTACTACATGTTGAAAACTTTATCGAGTTGTATGATACAATCTATCTCTTACGCATTAAAAATTATCGTACCGTAAACATAATATTAACCTTAAAAGTCGAATTTTGTAAGATTAAGAAATCTGTCATGCCTATCACACATGTAGTATGTCTTGAGCAGAATATTGCAATAATCACATCCCTTTTAACACGAAATGATTGTTACGAACAGATATTATAGATATTAATATTTGATAAGAGTATTACAAATACAAATTTTGACAATATGAAAATTTTTCAACTTTTTAAAACGAGTTTTTTGTGCATTAACGGATGCATTAGTTGTTGTTGCAATATTTTATAAACTTGTTACATTATTGTTTATTGACCCAATACATTTAACATATGCAATAATTAATGGAACCATTTTTACATAAGACTCATTTGAGCAAAAAAACTTTTGACAATTTTTGTGATGGCAAGGAAGCATGAATAAGAAATAAGCCTGTTAAAAGAAATAATTTTTCATTAAATAAAATGACAATAAGTTGATTAGGTTAAACTTTTGCATGTGTCATGTTCTACGTGTGATTTACGTAAATTTCTTAACTTTGCAGGACTTTTCACATTTTATTATCCTTTGTACAATAAGAAGCGATCTTTGCTCTAACATCGTTTCATAATGCAAAATTTATTTGTAATATTAACATTCGTAGTTATAAATATTCTTCTACCTGAAAGGACATGTGAAAGTGAAAACCATTTTTTAATGAGCAAAGAGTAATAATGTTGCAAACTTACAGTTACAAAGATTTAATTGTCGCTTTAAGAAAAAACATGTAGTGTCAAATTCTGTAATAGTGTCGTAAACACTCTATGTAACACTAATCTCTGTTCAGATGTACTATTTTCCATCAAATGTGACGTGTTGCTTATGCTAAAATTCTATACGAGACACATATTACACGAGTAATTGACATTATGTTAGAAGATTCCTTGTATCACATAATTAGGGTGAAAATATCAAAAGTAATAATGTTCTCTAGATGTTGAACAATTAATATATTTCTAATAGTATAAAATTTTTCACGTTTTTAATTTTTATCAAATTCTTAGTTTATGCTCATTAAAAAATTTTTTCATACAATAAAGTGTACACGAGTTTATTATATCCTACAATACTAATGCATCTGTTAGTGTAAAAGAGAACCGTTTTCATAAGATAAAAAAATTTTATTATGATAATATAGTACCGTTTTCAAATGTTAATATAGGTTATTAATTATTTCATAACAATCATTTTTAATGATGAGAGATAACCTATTGGTTACTACAAAATTTTGTTCCAGACATACTGCATGTGTGATAGAATGACAGATTTTTTTTAATTTTACAAAATTTGACTTGAAGTTAATATTATATTTATCGTACAATTTTTTATGCATCTGAGATCGATCATTATGCAATACATGTCTCGCTTAAAATTTTAGCGTTAGCAACATATATTACATTTAACAAAAAATAATGCATCTGAACAAAGTTTAGTGTTAATAACACAATGTGTTATGATGACATTATTACAGAATTTGGCACTATAAAAAAGTTTTTTCTTAAAGCGACAATTAAACTCTATTACTATATGTTGAAAACTTTATCGAGTTGTATGATAAACAATTGATTTCTTACGCATTAAAAATTGTACAGTAAACATAATATGTTTAAAAGTCGAATTTTGTAAAGTTAAGAAATTTGTAATACTGTTATCATTGTGTCAATAAACAATGTTGTTTATTGTGTCAATAAATAATAATGTAACTAGTTTATCAAATATTGCAACAACTAATGCATCCATTAATACACAAGAGACTCGTTTTAAAAAGTTGAAAAATTTTCAGTGTCAAAGTTTGTAATACTTAATTAACTAATAATAAACTAAATTAAATAAATGACAATAAGTTGATTGGGCTAAAATTTGGCATGTGACATGCTCTACGTGTGATTATTGTAGATTTCCTAATTTTGCTGGATTTTTCAGGTTTTATTTCCTTTGTAAAATAAAAAGCGAACTTTATTTTAACATTGTTTCATAATTTAAAATATATTTGTAATATGTTTGTTGTTGTAGATTCTTCTGTCTGAAAAAAGGACATATAAATGTGAAAACCATTTTCTAATGAGCAAAAAGTATTAAAGTTTTAAACTCATAATAATAAAGTTTTCATTGTCGCTTTAAGAAGAAATACATAATAATGCCAAATTCTGTAATAGTGTCATAAAAATACTCTATGTAACTTTGAACTCTGTCTAGATATACTATTTTCCATCAAGTGTAACATGTTGCTTACATTAAAATTCTATGCAAGATACATTGCATTTTAATGAGTAATTGACATTATGATAAAGATTCTTAGGCCCGGTTCCACAACTCACGGTTAAATTAACTGGCCGATTATTCCATTGGAATTGATCAATCGTATTTGTTAATTTTGCTTAACGACAAATACGATTGGTCAATTCCAATGGAACAATCAGCCAGTTAATTTAACCGTGAGTTGTGGAACCGGCCTTAGAGACTTGAAAACTTCTATATTCACATAATTTGAGTGAAAATGTCAAAAGTGGACATATTCACCAGATGTTAAGCAATTAATATATTTCAAAAATAAATTTGCTCACTTTTTAAATTTTTTATCAAATTATTACCCTGTACCTATTAAAAAATGGTTTTCACTTTTACATGTCTATTGTTTGTCATAGTAATATTTCTAACTGTAAATGTTAAGATTATATATTTTGCATCGAGTAAGTACAATTTTAAAAACTGCTTGAGTAAAAGTCACTTACTATTTAAAAGACAATAAACCCTTAAAAGTCTTGTAAAGTTAGGAAATCTATACCAGTCACACGTACGATATATCATATGCCAAATTTTAGCACAATCAACTAATTGTCATTTTATTTAATAAAAATTATTTCTTTTAACAGGCTCAATTCTTATTAATGTTTCCTTATTATAACAAAATTGCAGAAAGCTTTTTTATTAAAATGAGTCCCTTACATTAAAACGGTTGTATTAATTATTACATTTATAGTAAATATATTTGGTCAATAAGCAATAAATAATGAGTTTATTACATAATACAAAACTTGTGCATCCGTTAGTACAGTAAAGACCAGTTTTAATAAGCTAAAGCATTTTTATAATGACAAAGTCTGTGATACTGTTATTAAATATTAACATATGCAATAATCTGTTTATAACTAAAAATTCTTTTCAAAAGGTATAACAACGTACTGATTATTGTAAAATTTTGTTCAAGACATTGCATGTGTGATGAGTAAGACAGATTTCTTAACAAAATTAGATTTTTAAGGTTAATGTTTTATTTATTGTACCCATGCCTTAGGCCCGGTCTACAATAGGTAGACCTTATAATAAGCCTTAAGCTCTAAGAAACTGACCAATTATAATTGAATGTGAGAAAAATATCGAATATAATTGGTTAATTCTTTAAGACTTAAGGCCAAAGCACACACTTTTGCATAACGCATAACGTATGTACATAAGCAAATTGATTGGTCCATAAGCAAAGTGCATAAGAAATTCACCAATCGAATTTCTTATGCAGTTATGTTATGCGTTATGCAAGAGTGTGTGCTTTTCGCTTACTACACCTATTGTAGATCCGGTCTTAGGGCCCAGACTTTTGCATAACGCATAACATATGTACATAAGCAAATTGATTGGTCCATATGCAAAGTGCATAAGAAATTTAACCAATTGGATTTCTTATGCTTTATGTTATGCGTTGAGCCCATTCTACATTAATCGCAAGTCGCAAGTTGCGTTTTTAGTAAGTAGAAAATAATAAAGTTTTGTATGTATGTCAAATTTTGCAATGTTGCAAATGAGCGGATCACCATCATGGGATCATTCTGATAGAACTCTTTTAAATATTCCGTTGAAATGGTCCTGTGATTGGTGATCCGCTTCTTCCGCTTCTGCGTAATCCGCTCCATGGGACATCAGCCTTAGAAAATCTGTGATGTTCATTTTGACTTATTATATTTCGTCTCGCGCGAAATTTCAGCGTAAATGATGAAATGTCCTCAAAATAGCCAATATGTCTTGTAAAACTTTGGGGACGGTCCCCAATGTACCCAAAGAAACGTGTCCCCAAAATGTACAATTCCAATAAATTGTAATTTTGGGGACGTCCCCAAAACATACAATTGATATATAAAACTTTGAGGACAGTCCCCAAAAGAACCAGAAGTCTCCAAAACAGCCAATGCATATCAAAAATTGTCCCCGAAGGCTACAATTGACATTATATATATATATATATATAATATATATGTATGGTAAGTGCGTTGAAATGAACATATTAAAATGTATTTTTCTCACACGATTCGGTAATACTACTTTTATGGATGTCTAGGATATTTCTTGATGCATTTCAAATGTACTTGCCTATATATACGTGCATATACTTATATCGAAATGGTATACTCAATGTACTTTCTGTGTATCTAAATGAATATACGTTCGTTCGTGGGAATCAGTTAGTATATTTTTTTTGGCCGCTGAAGGGTTTGAAAAACTTGGCGCTTGCAAAAAAATTTAAAGTCTAAACAATATGATCTATAATTTAACCATCAATTAACATTAAACGCTTCAAAGTATTAGTGCTAAATAGATCGCAATTTCCATGACATTAATTAAGGTTATGGAAAAAGATAAAAACCGCAATTAATAATAATAAATTAATGCCGAGTTATTTTTAATGATTTTACAAACTTTAATTGCTTTGAAAAAAATAATAATTGGAACATAGTTTTAATACATATAGATATATGTTAGACACAACAGTATCCATATCGATGATCCAATGGCGTTCAGATGATTACAAGGTTTCGTAATCCTAAAGTCCCGTGGTTTCGAAACCACGAGCGTCAAGTAAGAATAAATAAATCTATATAATTTAAATTTAATTATTAATAAAAATTTGTCTTAAATTTAGTATGTAGCTGCTTTAATTTAAAAAATAATTAAAAAACAATCAATTTTTTTTTTTAGTTTGTTAAAACACACATTTTTTGACAACTATGTTTTCACCTGGGTATATATATCTATATATTATATATGATATACCTGAATGTGCACTTGTATGTTTATGATAAACAATTGATCTCATATGGAGTGCATTTGCTGATCAATGGATTCCTAGAATGCTCATTTAAGTACATGTTGGATATTCCTGGACCTCCATATTCATGAACAGATATATAATTATATACATTGTATATTTGTTGTGCTATTTGGGCAGTGACGCCAACAGCACGCACGGAGATCCCCCGCCCGGAAGTCTCTGGTATGATTTGCCGCGAGAGGACGGGTCGAGGTTCAATATCCAACATACAATAAACGTCTAAAATTTTTTTGTGCTAAAAATATTGAACTTAAAAAGTTATATTTATTTGTAAAAACAACTCTTTTTGTTTTTTCGAATTTGGAAAGATTCACAGAATTTTTTAGGACTAACGTTTTTAGGTTTTTGCTTACATATATCAGAATACCTTTTCCAACCTTCAATTTTATCCATGATTTTTTGTTAACTATTCTTTGATTTTTCATATACAGCACTTTAAAAATTACGATGGTGGTACTACCCCATTGTGACCTCGAGTTAAAAAAAAAAAATTTATGGACCCGCGAGGTTAAATACCCCTATAACCATTTCTGCTGTTACAAATGTTGGCACAGATTTCTGTTGCCAAAAGAGCGACAAATCGAAACTATCTTGTCATTGGCAACAACCACGATTAGTATCAGATGTCAGCAATATTTAGCAACGTCTGTCATCGAATACTGACAAAATAATAGTGCACTGCGAGCAGATTTTGAAAGTATTGATAACAGAGTGGACGAACAAACACCCAAAGTGCACAGCCTGTCAGAATTTTTCCTGTACAAAATGCAAGCAACATGTGGTTGTGTCAAAGGACCGCGACAGATTGATACCGAAATGCAGCAGATCTTGTCGAAATGTCAACTTGGCAATAAAAATGCGGCACGTCGATAGGCGGCTTACTTCCGGGATAAAACTGGCATCAACTCCGCTACATAAAGACCGACTCGCATCGCGAAGTAAGCAAAAATTATCTTCCTCGCTGCGCATGCGGAAGAATCCGATGTGGCGGAGGAACCGCCACATTTACTTTTATGATACAGAACTATAGTATTTCATTTTTTTTTTTTTTTGGAATGAGATTTTAACACAAAGAATTTATGAAATTAATTTGCACATAGAATGAAGAATGATATATCCTGCGATATATGAGAAAATAGATAGGTCAAATTGAAGGCCCCCCTATAGGAATATTAAATCTAAGGAGAGAGTTGGGTTAAATTATTTATCTGTTCCGCGCCTGAATTAATATCTTCCATCGATTGCTTACTCGATCTCAAATAAAATTATAACTGTGATGAAAGAGAAAAATGAAAGATTCGACAAATCTGTCCGCCAATCTGTCTCATTTATGATACAGATTTGTTTTGCATATTTGGCGCAATCTGCTGTGAGTTTACTTTGTCCATCTGATTTCTCATTTGCGCGGAATTTGTCATTTGTAATTGCTAGGGACAGGTCTGCTCTGGTGTTGTCCACCCAATTGATCTCAGGATTTGATAACAATTTTTGCTGCATTGGGGCGACCTCAGGACACAGTAAAGGCCATGGTTTTGGCAGCCTGACTTCCGCAAGAAATTTTTAGTCGTTGCTTACACTTTGTATCAATGGTTGGCTGGGTATATAGAGTCCCGGCATTGTATGTACCTCTGAAAATTCATAAAATAGCTATTGGTATTCAGAGTTAGTTTCTAAAAGTTTTTGTAACAATTTGTTTTAATTAAATAATATGTACACAATGTTTTGGTAATATAGTGAGGAAATAAAGTACATTACTGTTATTTATGTAAATTTAAAGAAGTGCTACATAGAATGTAGTTATTTATATATTAACATTTTACAAACGTTAAAAATTTTTTTTTTTTTACAATGTAATAAGATTTTCCAAAATTACCAAGATTGGAAGTTTTTAATAAAATAACAGATGCTGTGGACGCAAGTTGAAAAACGTGTTTCAAGAGCAATTTTAGCAACTCTGTAGACATTCCTAGCCCGTAGTATTCTTACTTTTATGTTTCCATAGTATGTGATAAAATTTATAAATACTTGTATATTGTATATAATGTTGTAAGGAACAAATGTATCTTTGCGATTTCATATTAGTTGCAAATGTTGTACACGATCTGACTGTAATGTCTCACTGTATGTTTCACGTAAACATTTGTTCTACTACTTCGTGTAGTGTAAGGCGTTCACATTTAATTGTCGCGTGAGAGCGTTCGGCAGTTCGCGACGAGATCTCGGAGCATCACACGCCGAAAGCGCGAGTCCGGCGAGCCCTTTTTATATCGCACCTGGATTTTATTATCTATACGTTCTTGCTTATCAGCGATTCTATCCTGTTTATTTTTATTCCTCACACCATAGTCTCCACCTTTTTTGGACACCTCCTCCAGCCAGATGTGAGAGCCAAAAATAAATTCTTAGAATCTTTGCACAGAAAGGTCGATCTACCAATGTTTTAAATGCGCAGAGAAGTTTGGTAAATAGTGTTTTTTTTTTTGCCCAGACAAAGTGAAAGTAATAAACAGTAACACGAGTACAATTGAAGAGCAACTGACGTGTATAATTGGTGTTCTGAAGACACGAATAACGAGTGCCGAGAATTTGATGATAATTTCGAGTCAATTTACGAATGGTTGCTCTTAAAAAGAGATGTTTGGAAGACTGAATCTTCCCGTGACGGTAACAAAACTGAGTTAAATAAAAACCGATTAATAGAGGCCGATCCAGCGGAGCATGGGCTGTGAATGAGAACGATGCAGTGCCCATGACCAATGTGACGATGCAGATGCTATTTCACGTCAAAGCGGGTGCGTCGGCTTCAGCGGTGCGTGGCATGTGGACAAAGAGTGAGGTGTCTCGAAAGGAGAAAGAGTCATGCAGCGAGCTGGAGTTGCCGCGTCGGCAATTGAAATAATCGCGAACAAGGAAGAATCGGTCCCATGGAAGTTGTTGAAGTCGGCATTGCACCGGCACTGCGCACATTCACTTGCGCAGGACAGGTGTGACGCTATTGCTGATCGCTAGGGCTAGTTTTGATGGACCATCAAAGATTTCTAAGTATGGGAAGGCGAATTCGACTGCTTAAGACGACTTATCATTGGAAGCGATACAGCGATGTGTCGGCATGCGGCTAAGGGAAGGTCACTTGAGTGGCTCTATTCTACACCAAGAATACGTGGGTGCCTTTCGAATTCGCTCCTGTCCGAGCTCAAAGGCATGTTCCAGCAATCGGCGAGCAAGATAGCAGCGAGGAGGGCATTTGAGGGACGCGCTGGAAGGGAGGCGAGTACATTTGGAATATCTCACAAAAATCAATTATGGGAACCCGAGTTGCCGAATTGATGTGATGAAAACTCGAAGATGTCATCACCGGTATCCCGGATGAACGCTTCGGAACGCATCCAGGGATTCACGACGTGAAGCACTCATGCGAGACTTTCACAGGGTACTCTTCGGACTGAGTATGAAGATCGGACGAAAAGGTAATACAAATCAAAGGAAGAAAAGACGACAAACTGTAAGCGATAAAAAAAAATCTTGCGACGGTACATTGTTTTAACTGCGGTAGCCGGATCAGTGAGCGCCGCGTTGTTCGAAACAAAAGACCAAGGCTCAAATGTTTAAAATTGTAACGAGTCGTGAACACATTGCGGTCGAATGTTCTAAAAAACAGAAAACTTCCGAAAAGTAATTGTCTTATAACGCGGCGACTCAGAATCCATTCAGACATCGCAATACGAATGTCAAAAAAATCTTTGATATACTCCGGAAGCGATCTTACGTTATGCAAGATGAGTACAAGAAGCTGGGTCTCCGAAATTTACACCCACAATTGGTAGAATACATTTTCGCGGATAGGATCAGATTACATGACTTTAAGTAGAATTTCAGGCGGAGAGCGTCAACCGACGGACGTTCTTATCCCTGGCGCGTATACGGTATTTCGAACACTAATACAGCACCAGGTATTGATAGGAACTGATTTTCCTTTGATTTATACAAAAATACGGGGAGTCTATTTCTATTATCTGTACCGCAGTCAATTGATTAGAGCGATGTGAAAATCCAGTGTCGGGAATTTTGTTAATAATGTAACACGATGTTGGAACCCGACGCGTGGATCATGACGAATAATTTTTGCGGTGATACCGAACAGCGAGTAAGCGTTGCCGAAATCTGTTTCGAGAATTATAAATTAAGTAAGACGTGCGAACACGATATAAAATGAAACTTGTATAAAGATGAAGCCGGTTTACCATCTGCGGGCCATTCGCGTCGGAAAACGAGCGGTTATGTGCAGATCGACGAGTGGATTTGCCGAGGGTCGCCATCGAACTCGGATTACGCTAGTCCTTGTGGTGCGGTCGGAAAGACATGCAATCGATTCAGATTATGCGTTAGATTATCGCTAAAAGAAAAAGTTATTAAGGACCGATATCCTTATACCCTGATTGAGGACCAGCTGATCTGTTTGCAGGGAGCTCGGGTGTTTACTACACTAGAGTTTTAAAAATGTGATTGTTCACACGTGAAAAATGGACGAAGCAAAGTCGCATACACAGCTTTTATTGTGCAATGGCTATTATTTCTTTAGGGTAACCCTGCATTCCCAGCGAAGGCGGGTGTCGTGCCGACCGTCGAGCGTAAACGGAAGTCGGTGCAACATTTTTCGCGGTGCGCCACAGGGTCAGGCAAGTGCAGAGTTTTTTTGGATTGAGCGATTATTTTCCGGAAGTTTGTTCCGGGATACTCAATAAAGCACGCCCGTTGTCAATCTCCTGAGAGCTAACACGAATTTTGTTTCGGCCAGAGGAACAAAAATGCATTCACAATAAGGTGGAAGACAATACTATGGCCGGGAGAAGAACCCTGTTACGTTTTAAACCGAGTGGAGTCGGACACGCAGTTGCACACGCTGCTTCCGCACTTGGATATTGTGCGATTCGACTCCAGAAAAACAACGAAGTCGGTTTCTTTTTCAAATCCTGTGTATTATCCCGTGGAAAGAACGGACACCACTGGGCCAAGTACACTACTCTGAGTTAGAAGTTTTGGCTATCGGTCAAAGCTCTAAGACATTCCGTGTTCCTTTATTGGGCATTATGGTTTAAGATAGACGGATTGTCGTGGCTTTCACTCTACCATGAATAAAAGGACTTAGTGCGTTCGAGTTGCCCCTGTTTTGTTCGTGAGGAATTTCCCGTTACAGCATTGAACACCCGCCCTGGTAAGCTATGACCCACGGCGACGGCTTAGTCGTAACCCGTTTCCCGGCGTGAGGATCGCCGAGACCGACGAGGTAACTACTAACTTGACCGGGCGCAAGCAGAGGATGATAACGTAGGAGACTCGCGATTTGATCGCGCGAATAGGCTTAGATTTAACGTGTGATAGGCGACTTATTATTCGAGAGTCTAATGGGGATCTACAGCTTTTGGGTGCCGAAGAGCATGCAAACGCAATAATTCGACGCGCTCACAGCGAGGACTTTTGCTGTGGGCACAACCGAGAGTCTGGTAACGAAACCGATTATTGGATTTCCGAATTTTGCGGCAAAAAGTTGAAAGAAATTGTGGTAATTGCATCCGTGCATTCTACAAGAGAACAGGATCCGAAATGTTTCTTGCATCCGAGTGACAAGGGAAATGTGACCTTGGACACATTGCAATGTGGATCATCTCGGACCATTGCCTTCCACGAAGAAGTCCTATAAGCACTACTAGTGATCGTCGACGCTTTTTCGAATTTACGTGACTATATTATGCTACTAAATCTACAAGTCGCAACAGGTATTAATGCGGTCTCAAACAAGCAATCAATCATCTTCTGGCAATCCACGACGAATCATCTCTGATAGAGGACCCGCCTTCACGTCGGG
>NW_023415533.1:0-18275 GCF_013373865.1 Monomorium pharaonis | reverse complement strand
GGGGATAAAAATGGCAAAAGAGATGACGGGAGGGATTGTTTGTAATCGACGCGTCGTCCATGCTTATGTCCATCCCCACCAGATCTACCATGTTGGACGATATGCCCTTTCATGATACAGTTCTTAAACATTATTCATTACTCGTCAGAATTTTGTACACTTTATTAAAAACAACAATCACCGAAGAAAGAATTAGTACAATGCGAATATGACGCCCTAAAGTTTGTTGGTTATTATCAGGTTTATTACGGAGTTGAAAGTATGACATTTAATGTTCATATTTTATTGCATGTTGTACAATCAGTTAGGCAAACTGGTCCTCTTTGGAACAATTCGACTTTTCCGTTTGAAGGAAATATTTTCAATTAAAGCAATTGATAAATGGTCCTAACAAGATGGATCAGCAAATAGCGAGGAAACACTTACAACAATTACATTTCAAAACAGGGAAATGTTAATTACTCGTCCAAATATTATTAAAAATTATTGTACTGATATATTTAGGCATAAAAATTTGTCAACTTATTTTTATTGTGGTGAAGATGTTGTTTTTACGGGAGCAAGCTACTCCAAGAAAATTGATGGACAATATTGCCGTGTATTTAAAAAATTATTTATAACGGTAACGTTTTCCATAGTATATAAAATATACAAAAGTAAAACGTACTAATGATACAATGATACAATTAAATCAGGACATTTTGGTCGGATAATAGATATTATAGAAAAAGAAAACAAATGCTATCTTGCACTTTCAAAAATTGTTACATTTTCAGAAGATCCTTTATTGTAACGCACATAAAAAAAATTAGAACCGAAGATTTTCAAAATTATAAAATTGTTCCTATACAGATGTACTTTCAAAAATATATTTCTGTAAACATTAATAATCTGAATTTTTATGCAAATTACCAAATACTTTTGAAATACAATGATATGTTTCCCAAAACTGTTTAAAATAGTTTAACTGTACAATATGTAATATTAAATGTTAATTACATTATGAATATGTATAAATAATGTATATTATACATAAAATATACAATATTGTAATTATTATGTACATTAATTACACATGATTATTGTATTTATTTATAAAATAAAGTTTCTTTTTATATTTTTTGTTCATTAGTCTCTTATACGTAATATTTTAACAATAATGTAAGAAGTGAGACCTAAAATGTTTTAATCTACCCGCGGTGGCATCTGAGAGACCCACTTGATATTAAATATTTATAATTTTCTTTAATTATATATGTTTTAAAGCTTCTAAACTTAATGTAAATTTAAAAAATATTCTAACGTTTATATCTACAAATTTTTTATCCAAAACTATTTACTCGTTTAATAAATATAAATAATTTTATTATTAAACCCAAGAAGAACCTGGTTATGCAAATTCAAAAAAATAATTTTTTGCTTTAAAAAGTAGCTTTCTTCCAGATTTATGGTATTTATGAACATTAGATACATTACATTACTGAATATGTTATTTGTATGTACTGAATATATATACTGAATATTTTATTTGCTAATTAGTATAATAAAATTATTTTTTCTTATACCACTGACGGAGCTATAATGGTTTCACATAACGTTTATTAAATCATCATTTTATAAGCTTGATAAATACATTACTTTAAAATAAAGACTGACAAATCTTGTCGTAGTGTTATATCTTCACTAAAATTCTATACTATCTTACAATAAAAATAATAATTTCTTTGAAATTTTATGAAAAAAGATGTTATCAATAGAATAATATATTTAAAATATGTTTAAAAAGTAAGCATTTATATTACTTTTAACTTATAAAAACTTATAAATGTATTTTAAGTCTTTATTATTTCTATTTTTTTCTGATTTCTATTACGTAGTACAAAATATATATTAATGTTTTCTTAATCTACAAATTTTTATTAAAAAAGTTTATGAGTAATTCAATAATTTTATTTAAATTATAATTTTAAAGAACCATAAAGTTATTAAACTACTAACAGCATCTAAATAAAGGTAACATAAAAATACAATTTTAATGGAGGTAGAATTGTACAATTGAAACAAATAGCGTTAGATTAAAATTAAATTGTAAAAACCACATTCAATCCAATTCAAAATTGTAAAAATAGTAAAAATATTTTAACAATTAAAACCGACAGCGTCTGATTGAAGTTATTTCGAAAATACCGTATTTAATCCAATTAAAATTTAAGCACAATTTAACAAACAAAACCGATAGTGTCCGGTTAAACTACATTCGGAAATACCCCATTCAATCCAATTCAAAATTTTGGAATTATGTGTACAATCCAAACCAATATCACTCGATTGAAGTCAATTCGGAAATGTCATACTCAATCCAAGTCAAGATTGTGCATATAATTTAAAAAATAAAACCGATAGTGGCCGATTGAACTAAATTCGGAATATCACATTCAGTCCAATTCAGAAGGCTGAAAATACTTGTTTAGGTCAAAACCAATAGCGCCCAGTTGAAATCAATTCGGAAATACCAGATTCAATCCAAGTCAAGACTGTGCATATAATCTAAAAATCAAAACCCATAGCGCCCGATTGAACTAAATTCGGAAATATCACATTCAGTCCAATTCAAAATGTTGAAAATACTTGTCCAGTCAAAACCAATAGCGCCCAGTTGAAGTCAATTCGGAAAGACCATATTCAATGCAATTCAGGATCAACTCAACAATTTAATCCAATAACACCCGATTAAAATTAATCCGGAAGTACCATATAGAATCCAATCCCAATTCACTTGATATTGAAACCGATTGAAGTTCAATCGGGCGTCCGATTTAACCAACTAAATCCGCATTGATAACGAGTGAAATTTACGAATTTAAATGCGGTACTAAGTGGTTTTAATTGGTCGTTTTTAGCAGGGTAATAAAGAGATATATTAAGTAATAATATAATCCTCTCTCTCGGAAATAACAATAATATCTTTAAAATTTTATAATCTTTTAGAAAAAAAGAAGGATAAACAGGAACATAGATTGGTAGGGAAAGAGAGAGTTTCTACTTTTGAGAAAGAGATAGCAGAAAAGAAGAGGGAGAGAATTGGTCGCGCCACACAACACCGCGTTCCCATCTCCTCTGATAAAGGAGAGGAAACAATCGAGAGGACGAGAGAGAGAACACGAGATTAGAAGAATGACAAGCAAAAAAAGTGTTTAGCAGCTAACAGTAATATTATTGTATTGATATTTTTGTAGTTAGCA
Source organism: Monomorium pharaonis (assembly GCF_013373865.1). Taxonomy (NCBI): domain Eukaryota; kingdom Metazoa; phylum Arthropoda; class Insecta; order Hymenoptera; family Formicidae; genus Monomorium; species Monomorium pharaonis. The sequence continues at coordinate 15,033 of NW_023415533.1, read as the reverse complement.
GCTCGCAATTACATATATTATTGGCTAATTTTTTTTCTGTGTGTGTATATTTGTGTATGCGCGCGCGTGTGTGTGTGTAAAATTATGTAAATTTATAAATAATTACATAATATTATATAAAAATATATTTTAGTAAAAATTATTATTTACTTATTCTTTTAACTTTTTTAAATAAATACATACATATGTGTGTGTGTGTGTATTTATAAAAAAAAGTTTAAAAAAAAAAGTAAATAATTTTTATTAAAATATGTTTTTATATAATATTAAGATATATTAAGTAATAATGTAATATATATAGGAAATAACACTAATATCTTTAAAATTTTATAATCTTTTAGAAAAAAGAAGGAAAGGAAATAGATTGTAGGAGAAAGAGAGTTTCGACTTCTGTTGAAAAAAGAAGCAGAAAAGAAAACAGAAGGAGAAACAGCGACTTCTATAGAAAGAAGGAGCAGAAAGAGAGAGAGAAAGAGAGTGTAAGAAAGAAGAAAAAGAAGAGTGTTAGAGCATAACAGTAAATATTATTGTAAGTTAGCAGCTCGCAATTACATATATTATGACTATATTTTTTTTCTGTGTGTGGTATATTTGTGCGTGCGCGCGTGTGTGTGTGTGTGTGTGTAAAATTATGTAAATTTATAAATAATTACATAATATTATATAAAAATATATTTATTAAAAATTATTATTTACTTAATTCTTTTAACTTTTTTTAAATAAATACATACATATATGTGTGTGTGTGTGTATTTATAAAAAAAAGTTTAAAAAAATATGTAAATAATTTTTATTAAAATATGTTTTTATATAATATTATGTAATTATTTATAAACTTACACTCACACGTTTTTTATTCAAAATTGCAGAAGATAGAGGATAGATATAGACAACATAAAAATATGATTAATAATTGGTGTTGAGAGAGAAAGAGAGAAAGAGAGAGAAGGAGAAAAGGAGAGTGAGAGAGCGTGAGATAAAACAAAAAATAAAAATAAAATTTAAAATAATTAAGTAAATAATAATTTTTTATAAAAATGTTTTTATATAATATTATGTAATTATTTATAAAATTATACTTACACGTTTTTTATTCAAAATTGCAGAAGATAAAGGATAGAGGATTAAAGAAAGAGAAAAAGATAAAGAAAGGAGAGAAAAAAAGAAAGAGAGAAAAGATTCAAAAGCATAATTCTTTTAAATTAATAAACATTAAGACATTTCATAAAAAAGCGGAGAGAAAAAAAGGAAGAAAGACGAGATAGGTATTTAATAATTGTTTAAAAAGCTGTAAAGCTTGTTTTGTCAAAATTTTGAATTTTTAATGACTTAATTGCGTTTTTATTTTTAACATATATAAATGTTTTTATTTAAGGTTAAAGAAAATAAACATTATATTAAAAAAAGAAAAAAAGAAATAGAGGAAGCAGAGAGTAAGAAACAGAAAAAAAGAAATATTAAAGAGGTATATACAGAAAATAGAAATAAAAATTTACATAATATTAATGAATGTCAGGGGTAGAAAATCAATATATCATTTGGTTGTAATTAACATTGACTCCAAACTGGTAGATATATTGATTTTCTTATAGCTGTTTCAAAATAAATTAATATAGCTGATACGGACGTAAAACCATATATACACTGCAAAAAAATGTAATGTATCCAATGAGATATGTAGTTGAGGACTGCCTACTCAATGCAATACTATATGTTATATTAGCACTTAACAAATCAAACTTTCACCTAGGGATTCTGAAAGTAGAGTCTTTGCCCTTTAATTTAAAAAAAGTACATGTAATTTAGATGATTTTTCGCAAAGTTGCATCACTTTGAAGATTGCCTAAAAATCGGTCAAAACTTTTGTCTCGTTTTCTTTGCGCCAGTGTTTATATAGATATTTATAAAAAATAAAAAGTTTAAAAAATTGCAAGAATTAAGTGATAGGTAGAAGAAGAAGAGAAAGAGAGAGAGAGAGAGAAGAGAGAGAGAGAGAGAGAGAAGGAAAGAGAGAGAGAGAGAGAGAGAGAGAGAGAGAGAGAGAGAGAGAGAGAGAGAGGAGAGAGAGAGAGAGAGAGAGAGAGAGAGGAGAGAGAGAGAGAGAGAGAAAGAGAGAGAGAGAGAGAGAGAAAGAGAGAGAGAGAGAGAAATTAAGTAAATTTGAAGATCTTATTAAGAGAGAAAAAGAGAGAGAGAGAGTGCGAGATTTCGGGAAGGTAACATTTGCGTTTTAAATATTTTGAAAAAAAGGAATCTTAAACTCTTAATTCTCATTTCTTATTAATTATCATTCTCAATAATTATCAATTTTTATTAATTATTATTATTCTCATTAAATATCATTTGCGTTTTAATTATTTTGACATTTTGTGTATTTTAATAGAAGAAAAGGAATGAGATTAAAGAGAAAGAATTGAGATCAAGAGAGTTTAAAAAGAAATCCAGAAAGTGAAAGTGTTGAAATTTGATTGAAAATTATCAGGTAACATTACGTATAATATTATAAATTTTAATTTATTTAAAAATTTAAATTTAATGTTGTATTATTAAGGCATAAGATTTAAAAAATTTAATTTTAAAGTTGTTGGATGCTTGTTGTCAGAAGTTGTTGAAATGGTCAGAGAGCGATAGTGAGTTTTATCGAAAGAGATTAGAAAAAGAAAGAGATTAGATGAAAGGAAATTATAATTGAGAGAGATTAAACAAGAAAGCCAGAAAGTGAGTTTTGAAATTTTATTGAAAATTAACAGGTAACGTTACATATAATATATTATAATTTTTAATTTATTTAAAGGGGATTAAGTATGGAGGTAAAGTGTGTAAGAGATGATATTAAGAAACATGCAAATATAATATAATTAATAATTTGTGTTTAGAGAGAGAGAGAGAGAGAGAGAGAGAGAGAGGTGGGGAGGAGGGGGGAGAATGAGAGAGCGTGAGAGATATAGAAGAGAATTAAATAAAAAAGTAAAGTGTGTAAGAGTAATATTGAACAATATGAAAATAATATAATTAATATAATTAATAATATAATTAATAATTTAGAGAGGGAGAAGGGAGAATAAGGGAGCGTGAGATAGAGAAGGGCATTAAATATAATAAAGTGTGTGAGAGTAATATTACAGAAGAAGAATAAGTGCAATGTTCAATATAAAAATGCTAAGTGGCGCGCGCGACCCTGACGAAAATTTTTATCGCAAAAGTGTGTTTATTTCTGTTTATAAAGAGTTTTGTCGATGTTTACATTGTTTATGAAGAGTTTTATTAATGTTTACGCTGTTTAGAAGCACGTTATAAACACTTAGATAATCTTTTACTGACACAACATTTTACAAACATTTAGAAAACTTTTATAGAAATGTTTAAGGATATGTCATTAAATAGCACTTAAACTCTTTACAAGAAACATTTTGAAAACAGTTATGTAACATTAATTTCAGCGTACATTAAAACAATCTCTCAACATCTATCAAACATTTCTGTTTATAAACAGTTAATAAACATCTTTACAACATAAAGATATTTTTTAAGCATTCAATCAAACACTAGTAAAACATGTTTTAAACAGTTAGTAGCCACGAATAGTTTACAAGACCGTCGCTAGACGAAGGCACGATGCCACTTCACTCGCAAGAAAATTCACACCGTATAGTTTATAAAAGTAGACTCCACAGGGACGATTCACTTTCCGCTATGCGTATCGTGGCATACGGTAGCCACCATATTTACGTAAATTGTGTATGTGCAATATATACAAATATGTAATAAATATATTTTATTTAATATATATAATATTGTAATGTACTTTTTATTTATAAATTTAAGCTGTAAGGATTTTATACCATTTTTATATAAATACTAGAAAAGTAATACTATAAATTTAAACATGGAATTGTTTATGAGATGTTCACAGCTATGTTTGATAAAGGTTCGGGAAATGTTATGTGGTGTTTTCATAATGTTTAAGGAATGTTCTGCACAATATCGTAAAAACATCTTTTAAACATGTCTTAAACATTACAGCACTACACAACACTTTCCGAACGTCTATCAAACATAACTGTAACATTTGATAAACAATTCCATGTTTAAATTTCTATTTCCTAAACAATTCAATAAATGTTTTAAAGCTTAATTAAAACATTTCCTCGACTTTAAGCAAACATCTTATAAATTTTTAATAAACACTCTATTTTCGCCAGGGGAAGCGCGCGCAATGTTGTGTTCTAGTACATATAAAAACTGTAATTTGCAGATTTAAATATATAAAGGTACGTTAATAGTAATTATATTTTATGTCTGTGTGTGTGTTTATTTATATAATGTATATGTGGGCGCGTAATTAAAATATTTATTTTTACGTAAAATAATGAGGTTATAAGAATTGTAAAGGTTCCTACAAAAGAATATATTAAATTTTTTATATTAAATTTTATAAATAAGCGTAAGAGCCAAACTTCGTTGTTAGAGCATTGGTTCCGATGAAATTAATTTATCATTGTAACTCAATATTGTTAAGACACAAATTTTTATTAATACCATTAAAATAATTTTTAATATCAAGAATGTTAATGTTTTAATGATAAATTAAATTTATCTTGCGCCTATTTAAAAAATTGAAGAGATTTAAAATAAAATAATATATTTAAACGTACATAATTTAATAATAAATAACATTTTTTAACAGCCCTGCTCAAAAAATCCGATAGAATCAGATAAGAAAAAGTTCTATCTAATTGAATCGTGTTTTTGGTTCGTAAATATTAGATCGGTTATCTGAAATATACGATAGGCTTTCTATATTTAGAAGTATCGTATTTTTCATATAGTTACCTATCGTTTTTAATCAATTTCTATCGTCATTTTTTATATAAATTAATCGTGTTCTATCGTGTTTTTGGTTCGTAAATATTAGATCGGTTATCTGAAATATACGATAGACTTTCTATATTTCTGTATCGTATTTTTCATATAGTTACCTATTGGTTTTAATCAATTTCTATCGTCATGTTTTATATAAATTAATCGTATTCTATCGTGTTTTTGATTCGTAAATATTAGATTGGTTATCTGAAATATACGATAGGCTTTCTATATTTCTGTATCGTATTTTTCGTATAGATTACCTATCGTTTTTAATCAATTTCTATCGTCATGTTTTATATAAATTAATCGTATTCTATCGTGTTTTTGGTTCGCAAATATTAGATTGCTTATCTGAAACTTATGATAGACTTTTTATCTTTCTTTATCGTAGTTTTCGTATAGATTACCTATCGTAAATCTAGTTAAAAAAATGTAAACGTTTTACTTTTTTTGTACAGAATCGTTTACTCAATTAAAATGAGTAAATTATAAAAGTAATGTGGCAGTCGTCTTGCACATCGTCCTCTCGTAGCAAAAGAAACTGATTATTGCTTGTCTTAATCGTATTGCGGGTGGTCTTTATATAGCGGGTCGGCTGCATTTGACTCACGAGAGAGTAATCGCCTACCAGCCTATCGGCGGCGCCGCGTACTAACTAAAAAGTTGGATAGAAAATGATAGAAATATATAGAAATTTGATAGAAAATTTATAAAATTCTATTGTTCTTTATCGTATCTCAATTAAACGATTAAAACTTTATCTGAATATGGATACTTTCCTATATGATCTTACCTAATTATTTTACTGAATAGAAAAATTACGATTTAAAGTCTATACAAATAAATCTGAAATTGTCCCTATATGTTTCTATCAAATATATGTTATGGAACAATAATCGTTTTCTATCGTTGTCTTTATAATAATTAAGAGATATTTCAAGGAGGAACAATTATCACAGGCACACAAAAAAAGTGATCCGCCGGACCAGACTAGTCAATCCTTATGTATTTTAACTCGCTGATCCGAATTCAAGGTCAGAATTGCAAAGTTAGCTCGCATTTTCTAACCTCAAAAAAATTTTTTTTTAATGTTGGTCTGGCGGACCAGACTGTATAATCAGTCAATCCTTATGTATTTTGACCCGCTGAATCCAAATCCAAGGTCAGAATTACTAAATTTGCTCATTTTTTCTAACCTCAAAAAAACTTTTTTTAAATGTTGGTCCGGCGGACCAAAGTAGTCTATCTTTATGTATTTTGATCCGCTGAATCCAAATCCAAGGTCAGAATTATTAAATTTGCTCATTTTTTCTAACCTCAAGAAAAATTTTTTTTAATGTTGGTCCGGCGGACCAGAGTAGTCTATCCTTATGTATTTTGACCCGCTGAATCGAAATTCAAGGTCAGAATTGCTGAATTGGCTTATTTTTTCTAACCTCAAAAAAACACCTTGTAAAAGCAGCTTGGATCTTAAATGTATAATTTGGAACGTGCAAGCTTGCGTAAGCACATTATCCGGGGAAAATTCAATACTTATAACATGTCTGAGCTTCTGTGAATGAATAGCGTAGAAAATTCACTCCCTTTTCCTATTATATTTAACTCTTTTATTCTGACCTTGGATTTGGATTCAGCGGGTCAAAATACATAAGGATTGACTGATTATATAGTCTGGTCCGCCAACATTAAAAAAAAATTTTTTTTTGAGGTTAGGAAATGCGAGCTAACTTTGCAATTTTGACTTTGGATTCGTATTCAGCGGGTCAAAATACATAAGAATTGACTAGTCTAGTCCGCCGGACCAACCTTTTTTTTGTGTGCTGTTATTTTATAATTCTGCCGGACAGAACATTCTGTTGTTCTTTATGGTATCCGAATTAAACGATTAAAACTTTATCTGAATATGGATACTTTCCTATCCCCTACAGCATGAAATATTGCTGCAACGTTGCAGAAATATTGCAATAGTGCATAATATAACCAATATTGCAGAAATATTGTAGCAATATTACAAATATAATATTCCCTAGCAAATGTTGCACAATATTGCAGCAATATTACAAATGTAATATTTCTTAGCAGATGTTGTGCAATATTGTAGCAATATTACAAATGTAATATTTCCTAACAGATATTGCACAATATTGTGGCAATATTATATTGCAACTGTGCAAAATTTATTTCCGTATAATTCGTATTTCTTAATCTAGAACTAACAATAAGTAATATTTTACATAGTTTTAAGGGAAAAAATAGAGCAGGATATTTTTATTTTAAATTTTTATGTAAGATTAGAGCTAAAAGATACATAGATGTGCAACAAATTCTGTAATCACGACAGCGTTGCGTCCCATACTAGATTGAGTGAAGCAAGTCCAGAAGATGTTCACTCTGACTTATATATATAATACATTAATTAAACATGTGTGAAGCATACATGCATGTGTAATTCTAGCGTATAAATTGATCAGGATGGGCATTTTCTGGACTTGCTTCATTTTAATGCTTACTTAAATCTAGAATGGAACGATATTCGATATCCGTTGGTGTATGTTAATTTAATTAATTACTTTTTTAATTAATAATTTTTTTAATTATTGTGCCGTAACGGTATGACAATAAATTCATTTTCCGTTTTTCGTATAATACACATCTTACATATTATTTGATTAATTTAACCACCTGCAACATTTCCTTCATATTGCGCATTAACGTTTCAGAAATATTACAGCAATCTTACAAGAAATATTGCAGCAATATTGCTGAAATATTACAGAAATCTTACGGGGAATATTGCAGAAATATTGCAGACATATTGCACAATATTGTTTTAGAGCGGACATAGGAATATTGCTGCAATATTGCAGCAATATTTTCTGCAATATTCCAATCTTGCAAAATAATATTTCTGTAACGTTGCAGCAATATTTCATGCTGTAGGGGATATTATCTTATCTGGATATCTTATTGATTAAAAAAATTACGACTTAAAGTCTATATAAATTATTCAGATAATTCTATATTCAGATAAAGTTTTAATCGTTTGATTCAGACACGATAAAGAATGATAAAATGTTATGTTCGGCAAAATTGCGAAATAATTTTTCCCTGTTTAAAATATCTTCAATTATATAGACAATGATAGAAAACTATTATAGTATATAACATATTTTTAATAAAAACGTATAGGGACAATTTCAGATTAATTTATATAGACTTTACGTCATAATTTTTATATTCAGTAAGATAGCCATATAAATTGTATAGGAAAATACTCATATTCAGATAAAGATTTAATCGTTTAATTTAGATACGATAAAATACGATAGAACCCATACAGCACAAAGCTCCGATTAAGCTCCCAGGGAGTTCATTTTGCTGAGCTCCCGAGAAGCTTACAAAATTCGACAAAACAAGCTCCCAGGGAGTTCATTTTGCTGAGCTCCCGAGAAGCTTACAAAATTCGACAAAACAAGCTCCCAAGGAGTTCATTTTGCTGAGCTCCCGAGAAGCTTACAAAATTTGACAGAACAAGCTCCCAGGGAGTTCGTTTTCCTGAGTTTCCGAGAAACTTACAAAATTCGACAAAACAAGCTCCCAGGGAGTTTGTTTTGCTGAGTTTCCGAGAACCTTACAAAATTTGACAAAACAAGCTCCCAGGGAGTTTGTTTTGCTGAGTTTTCAAGAAGTTTACAAAATTTGACAAAACAAACTCCCAGAGATTGAACATATCGGGTAAATTAATGTACTGCATGTATAGTCATAAGCCGCGAGTAGTTCGCAAGATCGCCACTAGGCGATGGCACGGCGCTCTTCCTTCTCGTGAGAAAATTTACTCTAAAAGGCTTATAAAAGAAAACCATCACTCACGGCTTACCTAGCAGTTAGTACTTCACTAGCAGCAAAGTGTAATATATATTGTTTTTGTTACACGAAGAGAGTTCGTGGGCCTTCGCAACTCAGAGAGAGCTTCCGAAAATTGAGAAAATATAAAAATAAAATTTTTTCCGGCAGCTCCAATGTCCGCTTTTAAGAACTCCCTGAGAGCTTTATTTAAGCTCGCAGGGAGTTCAGAAATAATGTTTTAAGAACTCCCTGCGAGCTTCAAAATAATTCCCGTGAAGCTTTTATATAAGCTCCCTGATAATTTAATCTAAGCTCTCAGGGAGCTCCCAAAAGCGGACATAAGAGCTTCCGGAAAGCTTATATAGAAATTTCCCGGGAATTACTTTGAAGCTCGCAGGGAACTCTTAAAACATGATTTATAAACTCCCTGCGAGCTCAAGTGAAGCTCTCAAGGAGCTCTCAAAAGCGGACATAGCAGCTGCGTGCGAATCTTTTGGAAGCTTAAATGAAGCTTATGAAAAATTTTGTGAGCTCCTCGGGAGCTCCCCGGGAGCTCCTCGTGCTGTATGGGAACTTTATGTCCGCCGAAATGGTAATATATTTGATAGAAATATATAAGAACAATTTCAGATTAATTCATATAGAGTTTTATAGACCTTGAATCGTAAATTTCATATTTCGTACAATAAGTAGATAAGATCATATAAAAAAATAATCGTATTCAGATAAAGTTTTAATCGTTTATTTCAGATACGATAAGAAACGATAGAACTTTATGTCCGCCAAAATTGGAATACATCTGATAGAAACGTATAAGAACAATTTCAGATTAATTCATATAGAGTCTTATAGACCTTGAATCGTAAATTTCATATTCAAAACGATAAGTAGATAGGATCATATATAAAAGTAGTCGTATTCAGATAAAGTTTTAATCGTTTATTTCAGATACGATAAGAAACGATAGAACTTTATGTCCGCCAAAATTGGAATACATCTGATAGAAACGTATAGGAATAATTTCAGATTAATTCATATAGTCTTATAGACCTTGAATCGTAAATTTCATATTCAGAACGATAAGTAGATACGATCATATATAAAAGTAGTCGTATTCAGATAAAGTTTTAATCGTTTATTTCAGATACGATAAGAAACGATAGAACTTTATGTCCGCCGAAATTGGAATACATCTGATAGAAACGTATAGGAACAATTTCAGATTAATTCATATAGAGTCTTATAGACCTTAAATCGTAAATTTCATATTCAGAACGATAAGTAGATAGGATCATATATAAAAGTAGTCGTATTCAGATAAAGTTTTAATCGTTTATTTCAGATACGATAAGAAACGATAGAACTTTATGTCCGCCGAAATTGGAATACATCTGATAGAAACGTATAGGAACAATTTCAGATTATATCATATAGAGTCTTATAGACCTTGAATCTTAAATTTCATATTCAAAACGATAAGTAGATAGGATCATATATAAAAGTAGTCGTATTTAGATAAAGTTTTAATCGTTTATTTCAGATACGATAAGAAACGATAGAACTTTATGTCCGCCGAAATTGGAATACATCTGATAGAAACGTATAGGAACAATTTCAGATTAATTCATATAGAGTCTTATAGACCTTGAATCGTAATTTTCATATTCAGTACGATAAGTAGATAGGATCATACAGAAAAGTAGTCGTATTTAGATAAAGTTTTAATCGTTTATTTCAGATACGATAAGAAACGATAGAATTTTATAACTTTTCTATCTGGCAGGAAATCTAGTGTCCGATAGAAAACGATAGATTCAGATAAAATCATATTAAATTTCTATCAAATTTCTATATGTTTCTATCAGTTTATATCGTACTTTTTGAACAGGGAGATGGAACAGATGGAAGATAATTTATTTGATAACGTAATAGATTTATTGGAAAATTGCAGTACTAGCAGTGATGATAATAATACTGATAGCAGCAGTACTAGTTCATCAGATGATAGCAGCAGTACTAGTTCATCAGATGATAGCGACTATAATCCACTTTTGGAAAACGACATTTATGAAGAAGATTTATTGTTTCCTCTTCTTCATTTTTTAAATAATGGTCGTAGACGACAACGCGTTGAAGATTTTCTTCAAGTAGTACATGCAAAAAGTAATGAAGAATTTAGGGAGGATTTTAGATTAACTCGTCCAATTGTGTATCTATTATTAGGTAATTGTTAATATTATATTAATATCATAATAAATGCTATATTATGATAAACTAATGTAAAATTAATTACATATATTTGTTTTACAGAATCTTTAGAAACAAGTGGATTTATACCATTACATGATTATGGAAAAAAAAAAATCTGCAGAGTTATGTTTATTGATGACTCTTTGGTTCCTCAATAATAAAGAACCACATCGAACATTAGCCAATCTTTTTAACATATCATTATCATCTGTATTTCGCATTATACGTCGAATTATTAATTGGCTAGTTACTTTAGTGCCTGAAGTTGTTACATGGCCCGAAGGAAATAATATAACTAAAGTATCTGGCAAATTTCAAGAAATAGCTGGTATTCGTAACTGTATTGGGGCCATAGATGGCTCACATATCTATATTAATAAGCCTGAAGAAAATGGTAGACAATATTTTAATAGAAAGCAATGTTACTCTATTCTTTTACAAACTGTTACCGATAGTAACATGAAATTTATTAATATATATTGCGGTGATCCAGGATCTTTTCACGATGTTCGTATGTTGAGAAGATCAGAACTATTTCGCGTTGCTGAACTGAAAGAGAACACATTTTTCCAAATAATACTTTTTATTAGGAGATAAAGGTTACAATGGGGTAGCAAAGAAATGGATTGTCTCTCCTTTTAAAGGACAATGGTAATCTTACGATAGAACAAATAGAGTTTAATAGAAAAGTTTCAGCAACTCGAGTCGTAGTTGAAAGAGCTTTCGGTATTTTAAAAGGTCGATTCCGACAATTACAAAAGCTACCGTTACGTGATACTTATTTTATGACTCGAATTATAATAGCATGTTGTGTGCTTCACAATATATGCTTAAATAACGGTGATAATGGTGAAGATTTCTATATTGAAGAAAACTTAGAACAAAATGAATTAGAAAACTATGACGAGCAAAGAGACGAAAATGCACACGCAGGAAACCTGGACCGTCGAACATTATTATTCAGGAAATGTATCCTTGTAATAATTAATCATGTAATAATCTAAATTATGACGTTTATGTAAAACAAATAGACTTATACTCATAATTGATGTACAGATATCTGTATATATCTGTATATCTGTATATATTATTTTAAATAAAAGTTTTAATAATTAAATATAATATTTTAGAATAAAAGAACAGAAGAAAGAAATAAAATAATTATCAATACTTATATTAATTGTTTTTATTTTATTTACATTTACTTATTTAATAAACATAATGTAATATTATTTTAAATTTTAAAATAAGCATGTAATATCACATAACTTCAGTCTAGTTCTTTAGTCTAAACACAATCTAGTTTAATTGATAAAATATATTTTTTTACTTTTAAAAATAAATGACTTAGAAAATGTTAATATAGAAAAATTAAATTACTGAACACATTTTATATCACTTTATATATAATGTTCTCTTTTTAACTAAATTTAAAAAAGTTATAATATAAACAGAAATATTTTAAACTTTAAACTTTTATTAAATAAAAATCTTAAACTTTAAAATAAAAAATAAATCAAAAATAACATTTGTTTATAATTCTGATTAAAAATACTTCGGAGTTGAATCATATTTCTTAATAAATCACATTTTTCTTTTTCAATCGAATTTTTTCTCGATGTTGCTCTAATCATTTTATTGAATTTTATTTCTTGTAACAGTACTTTCTTCTTTTTTAAATTTTGTTTTTTCCCTTTTCAATTCTAGTTCTTCTATTTTTCTTTTATGTTTATTTCCATCATGACGTTCTTCTATCTTCATATTTTTGTTGTATGATTTTTTAAATGTTCTAACCACTGTTTTCTCCAATTCTAATTTTGTACGAGCAATTTTAGAGCCTGTTCCATGTACACTACGTTTTCTTCTTTGGTTTACTTTTATATTATTCTGTCCACTATTTGATTTTTTTTCTACATTAACATTCTCTGAGCCTGTTTCATGTACGGTATGTTTTTTTACTTGGTTTATTTTTATATTATTCTATCCACTATTTATTGTTTCTTCAATATTAATATTCTCTGAGTCTATTTCAGGTATGTCATTGCTTCTCATTTGATTTATTTTATATTGGTTCTGAATATCATTAATTTTTTTTGCTTATCAACATTTTCTAACAATATTATATTTTGTTCTTGTGATTGATTCAATGAAGTTCGCTTTAATAATGGTGAATTAAAAGAATTTTCTTTAATAGCATCACCACTTTATCACCTATATTTCTTTAATTCGTTCTTCAAATTCATCAAGAGCCTTTGGAGCATTTCCACTAGTACGATTATGATCCCTTTTTTTATTATATGACTTCTTTAACGCGCTAAAATTTCCATCTTATTTGATCACCAGTTAACTGTAAATTAGAAAAGTAAGTAAATGTGATGTATAATACTGTTAATATAAATATATAAAATGTATATAAAATAAACAAAAATATAAATATTTCATACTTTAGGTTCCATGTTGCAAGAATTTTTTCAATTTTTAGGTTATGTCGTAAGTAACCATGCTTAACCACGCTTGACCACGCTCAACTCATTGTTTAAGCAGAGTCACTCGAAGTCGACTTGCGTTATCGATAAAAAGCGACACAAATGTAATGGAAAGCAGAAATGACACTAGGAGTCGACTCGTGTCAAATTGTGTCACTAAATGGAAAGCACCCAATAGAGGCTTCACGGAGCCTCGATAGATGACTGACGGACGTTTCGTGGATCATTAGTAGAAGCTTCATGGAGCCTCGATAGATGATTGACAAAATAAAAATTTAAAATAAAAATTTATTTCTTTTAAATTATTTTTATCAACAGTACATACTAAATTTAGAACAAATTTTTATTAATTAATTAAATTTAAATTATATTATTTTATTTTATTCTTACTTGCCTCTGGTTTCGAACCCGGGACTTTAGGATTACAAACCTTGTATTCTATCTGCTATGCCAATTTGACTCATCGATATGGGTACTTGTTATGAGTGAGTCCCAGATGCGCACAGTAATAAACGGACACAGCAAGTTGAGTGAACCCACACACAACACACGACGTCCTTCGGATGTCCGTGAGATATCCGAAGTACGTTATCCGGACGTCCCGTTAAATCACAGCAATAGGACGTCCGAAAGACGTCCAAAATACGTGATTCTTGCAAAATCAAATCCGCCACAACTGGAGATAACGGAAATCCCATGGGACTCCGTTAATATAGTATATTTATTATTAAACAAAATATGAGGAATTGAGAGCGAATTTCACTGTCCCAAAGAAGTTCATAAAACATTTTTCAACGTAAATACTAACGGTTTATGGCCATTATTATTTTTTATATTATTAATTAATATTTATTTATATTAAATATAATAAGATACATTAATACTAATTCTAGTATTTTGATCAAATTATATTAACTAAAAATTATTTTAAAATAATTTTATAAAATTATTATTAACAATAATTTTTATTTACTTATAATTTAATAATTTATTTTACGGACACAGTAATAAACGGACACAGCGCGAAACGGACACAGTAACAAACGGACACAGTGCGAAACGGACACAGTAACAAACGGACACAGACCAAATGCGCACAGAGCGAAACGGACACAGTGTGAAACGGACACAGACCAAATGCGCACAGAGCGAAACGGACACAGACCAAATGCGTACACTGCACATGCGCACGGACCAAATGCATACACGGAAGTCGCAAACCCATGTGATGCAGTGAATGCTTTGCACACACACACACACACACACACACACACACACACACACACACGCGCGCGCGCGCGCGCGCGCGCGGGGGGGAGTGCAAGGGGGCCTTCGGCCCCCCTTCCGCACCCACCCCGTCCAAGTCGCTAACCTATGTGGACTTTACTCTGCTTGCAATGTACATGGATTGCATTTGGTCCGTGCGCACGTGCAGTGTGCGCATTTGGTCCGTGTGCATTTGGTCCGTGCGCATTTGGTCTGTGTCCGTTTCGCACTGTGTCCGTTTCGCTCTGTGCGCATTTGGTCTGTGTCCGTTTTTTACTGTGTCCGTTTCGCACTGTGTCCGTTTCGCTCTGTGCGCATT
>NW_023415532.1:0-25000 GCF_013373865.1 Monomorium pharaonis | reverse complement strand
TTTTCGACGATAAGAGCGACTTCGATTTCAATCAACACAGTTTCACAGCGATCGATTTAATCGGCAGAATCGCTTCGGATATATCATATATGGTTTGTCGTTCAAAATATAATCTTTTTTTCATCTATATTTCATAAAGTTTTTGTTAACAAGATAATATGGGTATCCCTGGACACGTCCTGGTAAAATATATAAAATATATATATCCATATATATGTTCTGTTAGTTTCTTTTTTTTTGTAAAATTTCTGTATGTTATAAGAAAAATAATAGGAACAATGAAAAGATATGAGAAATGAGTAAATGATAATTTTCGCATTTCTTTTTGCAAAAAGTTAAATTTGAAGAAATGAATAATTATGATTAAACGTATATATTTATTTCTTCAAACTTAACTTTTTGTAAAGAAATAATGCAAAATTATTGTTTTAATTATTTTTTGTTTTCTTATTATTGAAGGATTTTTCTTATATCAAAAACAGAAATTTTACAAAAAAAAGAACATTATTCGTCCTATAATTGTATATATTAATAATATATTCTTGCATAAAACATTTTTAAGTTGCTGATTAAATTAATTGAAGTTATTGTCGAAATAATCCGAACTATCGAGTTCCGATTAACTCAATCGGCGAGCAACATCTGTGGTACTTAATAAAATTATCATCTCGCCGTTTGTGACACAGAAAAAGAAGACGAATCACGTAGCTCAGAAATTTTGCTGCGAGCAACTCTGCCGATTAATCGGAGTTTGATCGAAGTCGCCCTCTGTTGTGCAACGATAATTAATAACCGACGCAGGTTCCGGGAAAGCTCTCTTCGTCGAGGAAAAAGCGCAGCCTCTCGGAGACGAAAAAATCCTAATCGCGCGCGCTGTTGGTAGGTAAATACATTTCGCAAGATGTAAAACTTATTTTGCTCGACGAATAAAATTTAACAACAAAGTTCCGCGCCTGGAAAAAGGGCGGGCGCGAAACTTTTATTGTCGCTCGATTGTAAAGCGAGATTTGTTACGTGGAAAACAGCTGGAGCGATAACAGAGGGTTTCAAATTTCAGTTTACCGGGAGCGCGTTCGGGAGAGACGAGAGAGAGAGAGAGAGAGAGGGAGAGAGGGGGAGAGATCGACCCGTCGCGTTTTCCGACGAACGAGCGTGAAAGGAAAACGAAGCCAGCAGCGGTGTCGCGTCGTCGTGGCCGAGGTGCGCGCGAGTTCCCGAGTCTCCCGACAATGAATCCTCGCGCAGCATCGGGCAAGCGCTAACCGGGTCGTCGGCATTGCCGTTCGGTGCCGCCGACGACGGTGGTGGCGGCGGCAGCGCTCGTTCGCTCGCTCGCTTACTCGCGCGCGCACTCGCTCGCTCGCCAGCGCGTAAATCGCCTTGACGGGAGGAGGCGCCGCCGCGGAGGAGTACTCGAGGTGGCGCGTGTCCGGGTAGCGCAGTCTACCGTTGACCGTTAACCCTTTCGCACACACGTATACACACATACACACGGAGGGTGGTACGTGCGGCCAGGCGCTTTGCGACGTCGGTCTCTCGTCGTTCGGTCGATCGTGTCTCGCCTTTGCCTGTGATTGCCTCTCTCTCTCTTTCTCTCTCCCCTTCTGGACGAGCGGAAGGAAGGAAGGAAGGAAGATCCGGATCGTCGAGGGACTTTCGCGTCTCGAGGGAGATCCCATCCCCCATCGCCGCGGAGTCTAGGGCGAGTTCTCAGGTTCCTTCCCTTCTTCCTCCTTCCCCCCCGCGATGAACGGAAACGCGAGGAACGCCGAGCGGCCGCACGTCGTCGACGACGTCGACGCCACCTCCCTCGGCGCCGACATTCTCAACCCCTTTGTGCATCGGCTCGAGCTCGGCTCGACCTACGAGAAGCTCAAGGTCAGTATCGGCTAGCTCGCGGAAGCGGCTTTGCTTCCTTCTTACCCCCGCGGGATCGATCCCTCGCGCGATCGCGTTTTAGGGGATGCCGCCACCGACGCACGTACTACGTACGCGTGCCTCGGCCGCGACGAGTGGGATTGTCTCGCGGCTCACTTCGCAGCTTTGCCACTCGGTCCAATCACGGCTGACGGAACCGACGAGAACGCGTCTACGCTCTCACGAAATACGCATTACAAATCGAACGCGAAACCCATTGCGAAAACGATTGCGAAGAAAATGGACCTGTCTTTCTCTCGTTGCGAGGAACTCGATTTTTTTCTCTAGTGATTCAAGCATGTCCTCCCTCCCCCTGCGGCCCTCCTATAGTCGTAACTAGCGTAACGGCACGTATAATTTGATCTTAACAATTATAACGTGTAATGATTGTCATCGTTATGTAAGATTGCATTGCGGATTTCGAAATTGTGGCGAAACATGTATACATATATATAATATATACATATATATATAACGCAAGGGGAAAACACATTGGACGCCGAGAGGAGAGAGATTTCGCGCCCGCGCGGGCCAGTTTTTCCTACTCAGGCACGGCGCGCGACTTTCACAGCGCGGCGGGAATCCATCGCGGTCGCCAGGTCACGTCAGGTCGCCAATTTCGCGTCTATCGCAACATTCAAATCGAAGGGGGGAAACCGCGGGCCCCCCCCTCATCGAACGTTTCATTCCAAACGAGAAAGATTTACCGCGACGTTTCTTCATCCTCTCGTCATCTCACGACGTGGTGATGGTGGTGGTGGTGGTGGTTTGGTCCACGAAGCGCGTCGTGCTGCGCCTCGCGCGTACAATTTCCGCCCCACTTTCCTCGCGCGCGGCACGTTGCCGAGCGCGGGTTTCCGCGCGATACGTACGTTAGTCACGTGCGCTAACCGTGAACAAGGTCATCACGAATGATCGGCACACGTTCACTCGTGGATTAGGACGCTGGAGATGCCAGACTTTGGAAAGCCCGACACGGCGTGCCCCACGCTCTGCCACCCGGAAACACTGAATCATAATTCATAATAATATCAATTGTCACTTTAGGAAACACATCATATTGTCATCATCTCACTCGGTAAACTCTGATCAAGTGTTTTGTAATGATTTTAAGGTCTCAACTGAAACCATCGAGAATTCATAAAATAAGCATTTAAGAGTTATTGAATAATGAAATGATAATAATTTTTCTTCCTGATATGACAACCTTGATTTTATTATTATTGGTATTCTTTTTCATTGTATATTTGGTCTTCGAACGTGCGCAACGCGCTTGACGATTCCGGCACGTCAAGAGACGTGTCGCAACCTGGTACGTTCCTAACGTACCTGAGTTTCGCCTTACGCACGGAGATTTCTCAAATTTAAAGGCCCATAAATCCGAGCTCGCGGCTATCGACCTGAATTATTTGCGCTACCCGTTGGTACAGGAAAAACCGATTTTCTCTCTCCCTTTTCTCTCTCTCTCTCTCTCTCTCTCTCACTATTTTTCCGCTTTGCGCGCCTGCTTTTTACTTTTTTGTCTCTAATTTTCTGCATTATACTTATCAGTCAATCATCCGCGTCTCTTTTCTTCGCGTTTCTTTTCTCCGTGCGCACCTCCAAGTCATGCTCTCTGCCATACCTTTACGTAAAATTATTTATACATTTATATACTATATAGCTCTACACAGTAAAAAATTTCTTGTTTTCTTGTTAAAGAATTCCTGGTTAAAACTTTTATGTTAAAATTTAACATATTTGCTTGTTACTTTAACATATTGCTGTTGTGTTAATTCAAGTAAAGTGTTAAATTATTAGAATAACTAAAAAAAAGTAACACAATGTGCACGTACTTTTAATTTTACACAATAAATATGTTCCTTATTATTAGTGATAGGATTTATCTGTTAGAATTGACAGAAAAAAATGTTGAATTTAGTAATTGAGTTTTAACAAGGACTATTTCATTTTTGAGGACTTTACTATCTACCCCAAGATGACACATTTCTCATGAAAAAGATTTACCTACTAGGTGAATAAAAGGGGTTTCGCTAAGAATAGAGAACCAAGTACGATTGCATTCACATATATTATAATATTGGACTGATTCCAATAATATACACACATAAAATTTTTATCGATGATTCTGGTATAATCTATGTATGCAATTGTAAAAAAATTTTTCAGCATTTCTAGAATAATTATTATTTAACATATATATTATCTTAAATTAATATATATAACGTGTTAAAATAACATTATGATCGTGTTAAAATAACGTATATAACATGTTATTGTTACACGTTATATATGTTACATTATCATAATGTTAAAGTAACATGTTACATGTGTTACTTTGACATAATTTTCTCATTAAATTGTTACATAAAAATTATGTCAAATTATAAAATTTACATTTATTTTTATGTTAAAATATAACATAATATTTATGTTGCTATTTAACATATGTTTAATATGTTAAATTAACAGAAAAATTTTTGTGGACCGTTTTGGAAATGCGATATCTGTTAAGTTTAACACAAATTTTTTTACTGTGTGTGTATATTTATATATTATATGTGTCATATATTTATATATTATGAATTTCATTTCACTTCATTTCATTTTATTCCATTTCATTTTATCTTGTATCATTTCTCATTGCTTTAATTTAAATGTATTCAAGTTCGCATTCGATCTCATGTTTTGATTTGTCAACATGCATATTTATATTTCTTGCGTTTCTAAAACACTTTGTATTTTGTTCATTTTTGTACTTAATTAAATCATTTGTACTGCACGCATGTAATCTGTCATACATTCTTTGAGGTTTTACTCTAGATCGACAAATGCTATATCAATCTGTCTATCTCTCTCTCTTTCGCAATTTCCATTAAACTCGTTTCTTAAACGTGTTCCAGTTCGGGTTTCGCGAAAAACGGGAGAGACCGCTCGCGAGACTCGGGTTTTTACCATTCCCACATATTTTCGTCGGGCATTAAAATTGTAATCTACGCTTTTCTAGCCGTTAACACGGCATGCGCGTTCCTTCCGTGGACCCGATGCTTTCTCTTGTTAAAACACACCGCGGTGAAGTCTTGCGGGCGCGCTCGCGCGCGTAGAAAGCCTGCATTCTAGATGTAGTGAGTAAATGAAGAAACGGCAACATCGTTCTATAACGGGAATATCAAACTGGAATACATATATGCGTTTCGAGAAACAGAAAATCGACGAAATTTTATTTGCATTCTTTTATTCGTATTCACATTCGCTTTCCTCTACACTCTCTCCGCTCGCTCCACATGCATTTCATTTTATAATCCGATTGGCGGATGTACGATTGAACGACTGACTAATTACGGTTAATATTGTCACCTGTTACACGATTTCCTAGCGGATCTCGCTGCGAGATAGCGCGACACGGCCCTTTGCAGAATATATTTACTGTTATATCCGCGAGACAACTTTCTACGCAAAAATCAGCGCATGACGGCGGACGCGGCGCGGAAGGCCTTCTCTTCGTTACTATTTGCGTGACGCTATCGATCAGAGTAATCCTCGAATCCTATTCACAAGACAGAGATGAGACTGCCTATCCGCAGCTTGGCGCTGAATAATAATTTCTCTATAAATTTCATGATCGGTATTTAGAACACGCTTTTTTTAATTATTCTATCTTTATTGTTTATCGTTATTGTTCATTAGATGTAAAACAAGTATGGGCTAACAAAAAAACATATGGGCTGGTATCTTTATAAGTACGGTTCTGAATCAATATCTCTTGTTTATACACAGAGAGAGAGAGAGAGAGAGAGAGAGAGAGATTTCTTTAGATTTAACAAACAGTTTTGTTCGACTATTTCAAGGTATATATTTCTTTAATTTTAATCAATTTTATTAAATCTTAAGAAATCTTTCTCATGAACCGCACGCCGATAATCTCAAAACACTTACCAGCTAGTTACTAACTAGATATATCAATGAAGATCCCCTTTTTTCCAGAAAATCTATAAATAATTTATCGCAAAAAATAACACTTCAGCCAGGATTCGAATCCTGTTCATTGCCATTAAAATTTTATTTATTCTACATCACATTGCTTTGATGTATGTCTGTCTTCAGTTTTCTTCTCTAATTGTTGTCCCAATTCTTCTCTTCATCCTTGTCTGCCGGCGAATTACGTCGTGGCGATCGTATTCGACTTGATTTCTGGGTCGAGAGATGCTTATTTTTGTAGCATAAATTTAATGGACGTTCCCAATAGAGAAACACTCTGCTTACTTTTACGCGTCATGCATCCGGCGCATAGGACGACTCGTGTTTTCTACGCTTTGGAGCGGCAAGATGAAGCGAGATGGGACAATAAATACGGCCGAGGCATACCGTCTTGATGTGTTGCGCCTAACGGAACAGCGAAACGTAACGAGGAACGGTACTCGCATCACGTCTCTTTTCTGTACTCTTCATTCTTTCTTTCTCTTCCCTTTTACGAGCCGAAGACTTCTAGTGGACGCGTCGCAACCTTGACCGCGTGAAACAGATAAGATAACTTGGCCTGAGAGAGCCAATTACTTACTTACCTGCGGGTATCCATTTTTACGATCTTACGATATTACGAGGACTTCCGACTTAATAGACTTTTTATATGTAATGCTTGAAATAAATTTCCTCAAACGTTAATGTCTGATATGTTAATATCTGCGTTCTAATATTATAGAACACGCAAACGTCTAATGCGTTTTACGTTTATTATCAACTACAAAAGCGAAGATCAAGCTGGTTCTACTCATCTGATTCCTCGATTTCAAACTCGTTGTAAATAATCGGAATATAACGATGGCAAATTCAAAGTCGACTTAGAGATGTAGGAATTTAACCGATTTCCGAGAAGACTAAGTCGGTCGATGTGTGTTTTGGTGTTTCAGACGGTATTCCTAACAATCGCCCTCCTGCCGTTCAGGCTAGCTGCAATCACGACTTTGATGATTCTGGCGTGGCTACTGGCCTGCCTCGGTCTGCACGGATTGTCCGAGGAGGATCTTCGGCGAGCACCACTCACAGGATGGAGGCGGTATGTTTGAGAAGGAAACAAAGCAGGATAATTGCGGCGAGAAAGAACGGTCCTCTTCCGTGTACTTTTTCATTCCTCCGAGTCCTACATCTCTATCCTGCTACTAGCCATAACACTAGCTACACCTCTCGGGGTCACTTTTTAATCTCTGTGTTGGAACGGTATCATCTCGCTTCACTGGCAGACTAAACCTACTTTTTTTCTACTTAGATTTCCGGATATCATGCTTGGAAATCCTTAAATCTAGATTTTCTCGAAGATATTTAATAATGCTTGTGGTTATACAGTGAATTATATAACGAACAGTAGATTTGAATTAAATATCCGACTTGGATATTATATTTAATATACTATCGATAGACCTATCTGTCCATAATAGAGAGAGGGAAGGGGGAGAGAAAGCGAATGCATATTAAAAATGCATATCTTTTCATACAATACAAGGTTGTCTTTTCGCCTTTAACAAGTCCTTGTCTGCAATTTTATTATTATTATTGAAACATTTTCGAGTTTAATGAAACGTTTCGTTCATGCAGTCTCGGTTCTCTCGCAATAATAATGACCTGTGCAACACTTTGCATGCATGCAGATAATCGGTTGTCTCTCTAATTTATATTCACCGGTAAAATTAACGTGCGTTTCCTAAATTTGTAGTTTAAGAATCGATTAATTTTAATAATAAGTTAAGTATTAAAGTAAATATTAAACCAATGTGTGAATAATACAAGTATCTTTGCTCTTGGTGCTTAATGATATTTCTGTATCAATTATTAAATACATTTTTTAGTTCCGTAAACTGCGCGGGCCGATACGGATTATCGAATTGCAATCATAAACTGAAGCTAAAAATAACGTCTCGAATAAATATTTAATTACTACAGAAATATTCTTAACAGCATCGAGATCTGCTTCGACCGAAAAATGACATTTCTCCTCATATAGCGAGTCTTAAATTCGTAATTGGAATTACCGAAGTGAAACAAAAGTTATTCCATTTGTCTATTAATACATTTAAATGAAGAAACAGTTGTTATTTGATATAGGTAGTGAAGTTGTGGTGTCGCTTATTTATGTCTCATTCATAATTTAGTCATGCGTTACCACATCAAGGTCTTGCGACAAGAAAAGTCTATAAGACGACCTTGTATCAGAACGACAGGGTATAACGACTGAAAAAAGTATCTCTAAAGTATTTAGAATTTTTGTAACTAATTATTACACACAGTGAAATTGCCAATTGCTAAATTATTCACGAGGCAGAGCACTTGTTTGAATTTATGCGATATATGTATGTCACCACCAAATCAGCTGTTGTCCGAATGAGAGTATAAAATTTTACATTATTTACTAATTCGCGTAGTCAAGTGTAAAGAAAAATTTTATAACGGTTCACAACATTTTCAAATGTTCTCTAAATTCCTGAAACTTGTCTAGCTCTAAGGATCCCCGCGAGCTAATAATACAAATCGCTTATTTAACTTTCCTTCCGAGGAAACGGTTGTCTGAGTCCCGCTAATCCTTTTTAGACTCCCTTATCGAGAGTAGAAATAAAGAGAATTGTATCGGAGGATGGTGCATGCGCATTGTAAATTAAACCACTTAAATAAAAAAAAAAACAGAGACATGCGCGTCGTGATCTGCTGGATGATGCGGGCGTTATTTATCTGCGGTGGATTTCATCACCTGAAGGTCAAGGGCCGGAAGGCGGAAACTAAGGACGCACCGGTGCTGGCACTCGCCCCGCATTCCAGTTTCTTCGACGCACTTCCGGTCGTGTACCTTGGCGGGCCTAGCATCGTTGCCAAAGGGGAGAGTAGCCGTCTCCCTTTCTTCGGAAGTAGGTCGCCCGTTGCATTGTCGTCTGTTGGTGAATTAAACTGAATAATAAAAGAGAAGTCGCTGTATTTTTTTTTTCAAATGAAGGCCAACTTTGAAATGAAATAAATCGTAGTAATCGATTTAACGTCGGTGAAACTGCTGCGAGAGAAAACTGCTGATTTTTTAAACTGCAATATAATCTATAAATGGATGTTTTTTAAATTACAATCGCGACCTCTCTTCTTATGAGAACAAAAGATCTCCGCTTGATATTATAAAACTGCAATGTATTCTAATAATTTATTTTGTTGTACATAATATGTATTTATATATGCAAATATGGTGGATGGGATTAACTAATTAATGACAACAATTGTCGCTAACACGGCTTTTATGTGTATTTCATTTTATTTGACAGGTACTTTAAAGTTGTGGTTGAATTTAAAAAAAAACACTAATTAAGTAATTCAATTGATTGAATAATAGATTATTTGTTAACTCCTTAATGCATTACTGAGTATCTCTGCTTATAAACTTATGTTGTACCTAATGTTGTCTGGCAGCTGTAAACTTGTGTGGAAACTAACAATGGTACTAATATCGGTATTAATATCGAGCGCACTAACGACCATTGAAATTTGGGTTACTAATCGAACGCTTTCACCGTCTTTTTGTTCCTTCTCCTTTTCCGACGCTCGATCGCATAGAAAGTTCATCGGACATCGGACTCGCTCGTACAAACGTGTTTCCCTCTTTCGTAGTACGATTTGAGTGTATGTATAGTATATGACATACACACTCGGCTCTCGCGATATCCTGCATTCTCTTTGCGATGATGCCATCGAGCCTCGCGGATACGCTGTCTATACGTCGAGGCTACGACATTTAGATGCTTGGGAATTCAGTATCCAGTATCCGAGTAACAATTCCACATTGCATGTATCTTATCGGTTGAAAAACCCGCAGAAAATTAGTGCCATGGATATGTTTCGTGGGCCGACTCACTTACCAGGCCGGCGGGATGAAAATCGTGGTCCGAGGGAAACAGGCTTCCAGAACGGAAGCCCCGATTCTGGTCCTCGCGCCGCACTCGACCTTTATCGACGGCGGCATCGTTTACGTCACCGGATTCCCCTCTATCATCGTCAGGCGAGAGTCGGGATTGAATCCGTTTATCGGAAGTAGGTGATACACTCCTGTTTCTTTTCATTTTTGTACCTCTACCTATATGTATATTATCAGTTTACTATGTATTCTACATATTTACTAATAATATTCTTGTTTATCATTCAAATTCGTAACATGACGATCCTTATCGTGACGTCGAGTACTTCTGCGTGATTAGACTTGAGCCAGGTAAAGTGATGGTAATGTCACCGTATGCATACTGAAGAAGCCATTGAAGTTATCGAGGTCTGTGCCATAATACGTGATATCTTTTTAAACGTGTATTTGGGTTTCGAGCATTATCGGTATTGTTGGCGAATGTAAAAATACCTTGTAAAGTTTATTTTAGAATTGTGCGCAACAATCAAACATAGTTATTATGTCCAATATTATGTCCAATATGTGTCACGTACGGTATTGTGTGTTGTTTTTTCATTTGTTTTATTACTGTATTTTATTACTGTGTTGTTTTATTGCTGCATATAAATAACAGTGTCAATTAAACGAACCGCTGATTGTCACTATTTTGCGAAAGTTGAATATTAACTTTCGAAAAAAGCCAATATATTGATTATTGATATTCTGTTAGAATTAATAATTTTTCTTTATATTGATTAATGAATCCCATTCACCATTGTGTAACGAATGATTTTGGAGCAGATACACTTGTAAGAATTCCGTTACTTAACGCTTCGTGTGTGACTGCAATTCAACGAAACAATGATTCGTTTACTTATGCGAACTTGCAAAATAATCTGCGAAAATGTCGTAATGAATTTCCGGTCTCGAGTGGTCATTGACTGATCGACTTCATAATATCCGATTATGATAAATCGTACGTAAGGCTTTCTTACAAGTATGTTACCTTAAAATAACTTCTTGTGCAACGAAACTAAAGAAAATTGGCTTAATTAATCCGAATAAAGTCAAGGCGAGATCAAAATTGTAATTATTGTGTCACTTAAGTAAAATCGATTATACTTTCAGTTGTTCTTTTAATGTTTTACGTACATAGAACTCATCAACTATACACAGCCAGTCTACGTGTGGAGGGAAGATCCAAATTCCCGTCAGAATACTATCAAGGAGATCATTGAGAGAACTACTTCCAAGGAAGATTGGCCGCAGGTGAGCAGAATACTTAACTGTAACGCTTATACAAAATGTGTAAGCAGCAAGCCAGAGAGTGAGAGAGAAAGTTTATAAATATGTACATAGAATATATATACATAATGTAAATTGAATTAACGCGTACGCCGTGGCATTCTGATATTTATTAATATGCACTATGATTTCTCGAGATGTTTCGTAATCCATGTATATTACAATATAGAAAGATCTCTCGGAAATTTTGTTTAATTTATTATAGCTTGAAGAATTATGTCTAAATAGAATTTTTGCTTATGCGACATTTTTTCGTCCCCTAAAGTATTGACACGCGATTAAAAATCACTCCGTGACAGACTAGAGTTTATGAAACATATAAAACTGGGTTTGTGAAGATTGCGGAAGTCTTAGGATGTTCTCGATAATTCATAGATACTAGATACACGCGGGGTTGCAATCGAGACGCAAATCACTACCTTCGTGTCCGCTGGTGCAATTGACTTCGCTATTCTCCCCACAGGTTATGATATTTCCTGAAGGTACCTGTACTAACCGGTCATGCTTGATTACGTTTAAATCGGGCGCCTTTTATCCCGGTGTGCCGGTACAACCAGTATGCATCAGGTATCCGAACAAATTAGACACGGTAACGTGGACATGGGAAGGCCCTGGCGCGTAAGTATAGAGAGCTGTTGCTTTTTTTTTTTTTAGTTACTACATATTTATTTTTTATCGTATGCTTTATTTGTTGTTTTTTATCCGTTGCAGATTAAAATTACTATGGTTGACGTTAACGCAGTTAAACAGCAGCTGCGAGATCGAGTTTCTTCCTGTCTATAATCCGAGTGAGGCGGAGAAACTGGACCCGAAACTGTATGCAAACAATGTACGACGTCTTATGGCAGAGTGAGTTTTTCGTGTGTAACACACGGACCGGGAATTCTGTAAGTGTATGGATCCTCGAAAAGATTATTCTTTTGACTTTACAGAGCGTTGAAAATTCCCGTTTCGGATTACACATACGATGATTGCCGAATCATTAGAAAGGCCCATCAGCTACATCTTCCATATGCTTCCAATATTGTAAAAAGCCATAAACTTCGGTACAAATTAGGGTAAGCTGCAAAAAAATAGCCTAAATATTAATATATTACGCAATTAATTGATATATTAGAATTTAAATTACCTTAAGTAATTATTTGTCATAGTTTAGTGGCATCAAAAACTGAAGAGGAACTCGTCCAGAAGAAAACGAGCAACTTTGGTGAGGTAAACCTGCAAGAGTTTGCACAAATTCTTAGACTGGACGATAAAGATCCAACTACGCAACAATTGTTTCGCATTCATGACAAGGTCTGTATACACAATATAAAATTTAAATAAAATATAAATTTAATGAAAGATTATGTATATTATTCTGCAGTACGGACAAGGTAAAATCGATCTTGAAGAATATATTTTCACCGTGCTAGCGACGGCAAACGCGTCTTCGGAGCTAGACAAGGTCGAAATCGCATTTGACGTAAGTGCAAACTGTTTAAGTACGAGTCTATCGTATTATACATAGCATGTAAACTTTTATTTTTACGCGTTCACATTGTGCTATAGATATGCGGCTCGAAAACGGCAATGTGTTTGACCGAATCGGAACTCAGGAAAGCCTTGAGGTTATCGATACGTATGCAGCCGGAGGAATCCGATAGGATCTTTCAGCACGCCAGAATTGATGAGAACGCTTGTACAGTGAGCTTCGGTAAACACTTTTGAGATTTACTTTCGCGCAACAATTAGCAGCTTCTGTTTTTTCATTGCAGCTGTATTGAATGTCAGAAGAGAGAATTACATTTATTATTATAACGAAATGAAAAAGTTTTATGTTTTATCAGTTTATGTCAGCGAATTTGAACGATGACGTATAAAGAAACTAATTTATATACAATGTAATAAAAGGTAAAAAAAAAACAAAAAATTCCTTGCGTTTGACATTACAAACTGATATATAGCTGCTATGAGAAAACGGACGTCTTAATATATCACGAGGTGAGAAGTGAGAATCTTTTCTTCAAGTCTATTTATTTCTTTCAGACGACGTTCTGACGCAACTATCGAACCGAACAGAGTACGCGCATTTATTCGCTACGAATAACGAAAGCTCAAAGAAGGCCATTTGAAAGTGTCTTTTAGAGCCCGATGTTTCTTCTAGAGAACATCGAAGGCCTTTCTTTAGCCCTATCTGCTCCACTCCTGTATGAAAAACGTATTCAAGGTGCTTCGAGGATTTTAAAGCTAAACTATTTTGTCATTTACAAAAGCTGCAGTTGCATGCAAGCGGCAATTTAGACAGCTAGCCCAAGTCTTTCCTGTAATTCCATAAATTAGATAAAATCAATTTAGCGACTTAGAATTTTAAGAATCTGAAATTCTAAGGTTCGAGGATTCTAAATAATTCTAGATTTGATAATCTATAAATAATTTAGCTATGAAGATCCTAGAGTCCGCGAATATAAAAACCCATAGATACATGACGTATCCTAGATCCGGAGAATTTAAAGACTCGGTTGAATCTTCAAAGATTCCACGACTTGACCTTTGGTCAAAAATACTGAGATTTGAAGATTGAGCGATTGTAAAGAATTTGGAAAGCCTAAGGATCTGAAGAAGTAACCATTTTAGTAACCGTAACTGTACAAACTGTACATTTGAGAATAAGTTAGAACATGGAAATTCGAAGATCCTATGAGGTTTACTTCCAATTTAAGATCTACAAGTGTTAGAAACCGAAAAAAAAACCGATTCTTGCACTTTTTGATGTACAGTACACACATTATATAGTATACAGTTAAGCGATCATTAAGCTTTTTGCTAGTTTGAAAAGATCCAAATATCCATGTCGACGTAAGGCTTGGATGTGCATTTAGAGGAAAAAGATGACAGGTAAAGACATAATTTATTTTTCAACCCGATGGTCCGACACCACGATATTCGATGCACATGTACAGACATGCGATCATGCACGAGAATATACATACGCGCTAAATTGTGTACATATTGCACACCATGGACTGGCATGCATGTAAACACATACACACACACACATATGCGTTACGAGTAGACGAGACGGTTGTGCAAATCGATCGTGTATACCATTTGGGTATGCGCGCGCAGATGCATTCATGTGTGTACGTGTGTACGTACGTATGTATATAGAAAGAAAATGTGTGTATGTGTATATAGTCAGAAAGATTGTCCACTTTGTAATATCTATATGAACGAAATGGCCAAAGTTGAACAGCGCGCAATTGTTAGCAGTTCTGAGTTAAAAACAGATATGTTGAGTTATAGAACATTCTACTGCAACACGTTGAAATAACAGTATTTATTGAACCGAAACTGGTGTTTTCAATACGTTATTATACCGAAATGATAATTTTTAGCTAAAGAAACCGCTGGTATTTTGTTAAATAGATGAATATATCAAGCACGATCAACAGTTATGTAATCTTAAGTTTAATATTTTTATTGAAAAGTACAATTTATTAAGAATGCCATATGCATAATAGGCTAACTGACAGTAGGTAATAAAAGCTTTAGCACAAAATAAAAGCGACTTATGATCATTTCTATCGATGTAGATTATTCTCGGTTCAACTTACTTTTCATCTTTTTTAGTTTAGCAAGAAAAAAAGAGTAAGTTAAACTGAGATTAAAGTCAATCTACATTAGAAATGAATATAGACGAAATTTAATGACTTATACGGCGACGTGAAGAACAAATGCAGCACACAGCGACAGCGAGCAAACTATCTGCAAATCTAATCTAAAGATATACCAACACTTAAAAACGTACGTAGTGTTATAAATCGTTTCGGGATCTTAAAATTTTTTTCACGTTATTTTAACAAATAATCCGTTCGTTTTCGTAATCTGATTTTCATTTACCTCCAGTTGGGTAAATAAAAAAAAAACGCAAACAATATATATTGACGTTTTATTAGCATGTAGCTTTGTTTTAAGCTATATTTAAAGCATATTACAATCGCGTGACTTCGGGGTTATTGATAGCCCGCAGTTTTCCATCGGAATGACTAGACCGTCGATGTCTGACTTGTGCGTGGGTCGACGAGACGTATCCCGCCTCGTCAATGCGTTTGTGTTTATCTAGCTGAATGAATCGTGAGCCAGATCCACCGCCACCACCGTCCAGGCACTCGCAGCTTAGACTCGCTTGGTCCAGCTCGCCTTGATACGGACCCAGTGGAATGAGCAAGCTCTCCGTCGACTTGGTCGGTTGGAAGCGTCGACTGACTGTCGAACTTGTCGTGGTGGAATATGCAGTGCTGCCGCTGGCACCGCTGTTCTTTCGCTGCACGCCGATCGGCGTCTTTGATCTACCGCTACCGCCGCTGCTGTGCGATCCCTTACCAGGACGTTCCGCGCTGTGAGTCTTGATGGTCACAGTGTCCAGATAACCGTAACCAAAGCCGTAACCTCCGAAAGCTTTGGTAGTCAGATTATCCCAAGATTTAGGCTTTGCATATTGAAGGCACGGCGGTGGTCGCTGGTGCACGCTTGGGTCCCAGTACAGGGTGTCGGTGCTGAGGCTAGTAGAACAGGAGGCGACGCTATCGGCTGTCGTCGAGACGTCACTACTGGTAATTGAATGAAGACTATGGCCGGATGTGCGAGGGCAACTATGAGTGTTAGACTGCTGCGACTGTTGGTCTCGTTGAACGTGATGATGCTGCTGCTGTTGCTGTTGCTGTTGTTGTTGCTGTTGCTGCTGCTGCTGCTGTTGCTGATGAAGAGCTTGCTCGTTACGGGCGCGTCGTTGTTTCTCGCGGCGTCGGCGACTAGGCACGCAATTCGGGTCGCAGCAAGGACTGGCGAGATCATAAGCATCTAGACTTACGCTGTCGGACTGCTCTCGGCGGCGATTCGCGCTGGAGATGCAAGCGACACAGAGATTGTTCTGAGGGGTCGAGTGTAACGATGGGCCTTCACCAGCAACCGACGATTGCTGCTGGCAGGATTGTTTGTGAGATTTGCTCTTCGCAGGTGTACCCATCATACCGTTTGCCTGATGGTAACTATGGCGCAATGAGGTCACTGTGGATTCGCTCGACATCTTCGAAAGGAAATGATGATGATCGCTGCGAGAACGAGGCGGTCCGACTGCTACGAGGCAAGCGGCGCTACGTGGAATAAGACACGGTCGCCCGTCCGCGAACTGGAAAATACCTCTCTGCGTTTAGATTATTTGAATCGCAAATATAGAAATAAATAATTATATAAGATCTCGTCGTATTTATGTATGACTTAAAGAATAAATTATAAATAACAAAAATTATTATAAAATGTTTTGAAATTTTTGTAACACCTATATTTTGATTCTTACCACAGAAACATCGCGGTTACTCACGTTATAAAGTAAAAGGTGCTCGGTGGAGGTTGCTGGCCGGCAGCATTGAATCGTGGAAGAGTTGAAGCTAGAAGAAGGCGACGGCTGATTCGGATTAGTGCCGATGCTATTAGGCGTTCTTTTGCGCGCTGGCAGTGAGTGGGTTTTCCATCGTCCCATTAGAATAGACCGTTCTCTCTCACACAACCTCTCCAGTTCGCCCAGGCGAGATTGGAGAGCGCGTTGTAACTCGATATAACGCATGTGCAATTCCACCTAAATTTATTCATGAATTAGCCATACGTTTTAGCCCACCAAAATTGCGCTGTCCTCAGATAAAAAACGATTACGTTGAGATTGCAAAATTGCGAAAATTGTCGGATTTTCGCCTACCTTTCTGACGCAATCTTCGAAGGACACGACCATCCGCATTCTGCTATCACAGTTCTTAATAAAATTCACTAATGTCTTGTGATCAGCCCTGTCCATCTCGTGGCCATTTATAGAAAGTATCACATCTCCCTCACGCATACCAGCTTTGTACGCTGGTCCATCATATTCCACGTAGTCCACGTAAGTTACCATCTCTATTTCCTGTTCCCTCTTATAGTGTATACCATAGCTCTGCCAAATCGATTAAGATTAAATTAATGACTGAGACACTCGAGATATGTTTGTAAATAAAATACCCTTAATTTTCTTTGAGTTTTTAGGATTTTAGATTATACGGATATTTTAATAGAACGACCAATCGTAAATTTCGTTAGAGCAAACAAGATATCACGTTTCTTATCCTATGCAGTAAATCAGCATCACCTGTAACGTGAAACCGTACGTGCCGTTTTTCTTCTCAACGATGATCGTTCGGCGACGACGGTCTTCATCGGCTCGTGCAACCCTATCGGACTTGGTTCTCTCAAGAACAGCCTAAGAAAAGAAACGCTTATCGCTAGAATACATTTAAATCTACCTATTTTATCAAACTTTATGACATATCTGATAAACAGGGAAAAAACGACCATCTTGCTTAATGGCTGATGAAATAAAATTCCTGCGATTTTTAAAAACAATAAACAAATAAACGAAAGGATGTGCAGGATGTATTAAATTAAAAATCAAATGAACGATTCAGATCGATGATGTGTCAGTACGAATACAATTCTTCCATTTTCTTCTCGATTTAATCGAATAACCGCGAGGTACGAGGGTGAGAGTAAACAGAAGCGATTCGAGAATAATTACACATTCGACGACGCCGCTCCATTCCTCCTCGTCGCTGTTATCGACACCGGCTGTTCGTCGTTGCCCAGTGCCGGCGGTGCTGGTGTTCTGCGGCGAGCTGGTGTTCATGATCGCGCGAGGACGTCCGTGGCGAGCACTCGGATCGTTGCTGTCGCCGTAGTGCCATCAACACCGCGGTCAGACGCCTCCGACCGAGATCGGCGAAGAGTTGACACGCGTCCCGACGCCGCACGACGCCGCGACGACACGTCTCCACCGCGGATCCCCTTTAGCCCGACTGTCTCACGTTGTTCATCGCGCAGACGCGACAATATCGGCCTAGCACCCCGCAGCGAGGTAAGGGGTTGGCGGGGATGAGAGCGGCGGGTCGTCGACCGGGCCTCCCTTCCTCCCGTGGTCGCATCCCTTTGGTTCCATCACGGCGCCCCCCGCGACGCTGGACAGGAATAAACGAAGATTCAAATACGCAGGAGCGCGCGCGGATGATGCCGGATGAGGATCGAAACGACGGGAAACATCGATCGGCCGAGATCCTTCGTTATCTTGAGTAACTTGATTTCTACATTTTTTATCCGTTGACTTTTAGAACCGTTTTTTTCTTTCTCCGCTTACGTTGAATATTTGATACTTGACCGGGGGCAGTTGCAAGCCCGTTCTTCTTTAATGACGCAGCCACATTTCCTAACAATTTCCTTGCTCTTGACGACATCCCGCCCGCCGCGGCAACACAGTAAACATTGATCTTTTTTGATATCCTCTAGTCGTACCCTTTGCCGGGGTTCGTCCGCGCTAACGGGGTAGTAAGTTCTTGCGGTTTCTCCGCTGCCATTACCGTTCTTGGAAGGGCACACGCATTTTACCTGTCGTCTGTCCAAAGCGGAAGTGATCCTCTTACACTGATACACAGGGCCACTGTCGACGCCCTTGAAAAGGTAGGATTGCCTATTGTGAGGAAGCTGAAATTGCGTGACAATCTTCTTGCCGAAGCACGAGACGCGGATGAAAACTGTGATTTCACCCACATGTTGCCCTGTCGCTGTGGTAATTTTAAAAGCATTCTTCAACGTTTTGCACGGATTGCTGTGCTGAGAGGCGTGCATTCTTAGCAGGGAATTTATAAGGCTGTGAAGTTGAATCTGGTGAGTGCCTAGTATCAAAAATATATATCTCTACATTTGAATGAAACCTCTGCGAAATTAGAATCTAATAACGATATTTGGAAAGGAGAGTAAAATGAAAGAAGCAGAAAGAAGTTCACTGACCGATTAGCATCACGTCCGGCAAAACTCCTGGCGGTAGTTCTTTATAGACGGACATTGTTATGGGAAAGTTGCACAACGGTTTTTGTAGGACATTGTTTGGAAGAGAAAATAAGCAAGACTTGCCCTTTTTAAAGACTTGCAATCCATTATCGGTACAGGCACAAGTTTCTGTTGGGGTTTCTTGATAGATTTTGATAAGGGGTAAGTTCAATATCTATAATGATTATTGCACTAATTGACGAAGTGTATAAATGAATTGGTAAATGGATTAATAAATATAGAGCTTTTACTTGAAAGGAGATGCATGTTTTGGCCGGCAATATTTCATCGTAGATCGCCCGTATTCTAGGAATATTAACTGTATCAACTAATAATTCTATTAAAAACAGTTGAGCCCCTTCCATTAGTTTTTCTATATAAAAAATTAATTAAGGAAATTGTAGTTAATGTAATATATTATATTATTCTTATTTTGTTTACTTCTGTTTCTTTAAAATTAATAAAACTTCAACGTTGATTATAAATTATACTTTAGTAATTTTTATTTGATTGTTTATATCACTTTAATTAATTTTGATTGTCATCGATGATGACAAATTTTTAGGTTGACAATTATTATACTGAAGTAAATTACAAATTCAAATTTTAAAAGCTATATTCTCGATAGTAGGACTGCGTACAAAAACAGAACAATTTAATTGATTTCGTTTGATTTACTTGATCTTACTTATATAATTTATTTTTACAACAATATCTTTTTACATTTATAACAATTTAGTACATAGAATTTAAAAGCGATTAAGTAAACGTATGTATTTATTGCACAACGGTTGCATCAAAATGAAAAATCGACAATAGAAAATGTATCGCTGCAATATAAATCCCTTAGAATGAATTCGTGCTTATCAGAACTTGACTCCCGAATTTGAATAATGTAACGCGTCACTTTTTCTTCTTAATCTTCTTATCTTTCTTTTCTTTTGGCAGTTCTTCGTTATATTCCTCTGTTTGCGCGTCTCTGGTCTCATACCTAATCGGGGGTCTTCTTTCAATTCCTTTCGGGGTCTTCATCTCCAGCTGTATGTCAGATTTCTCGCCGACGCCGACAAGACCCTTCTTACCGATTCTCAGGACAAAAATATCGTGGTCGGGATCAGCTGCATCGTCCGGTTTAGTCGCGGCGGGCTCCGCGGCAACCGTTACCGTGGGTTTCTTTCCGTCAGGGCCGTCGCCCTTGTTAAAAAGACCGGACACCTTGAGAACTACGGGCTTGCCGTAAAATTGAGACGGATCGCGATCGTACTGGACAGAACTCTTCTGAAAAAAAATCGTAACTGATATTAGATGCCTAATCGACAAGTTTCCTTTCACAAGTACGTACTACGTCCTTTAATTTCCTTTCAGCCAACCCGTCGTCTTCTTTCTTCCTTATTTTCTCATCTCTCTTTTCGACAGCCGCTAATTTCCCACATGGTATACAAGGGTACTTCTCTGGTACACACACGGGACAGTCTATCGGTTTCTGAAGATCCTCGCTGGAATCCTTGAAGATGCCAATGGTACGAGAGTCCACTTCGCGACACTTGTACGACAAAATCTGATCGGCCTCTCTGGTGCCGAAAACGAACGTCGATAGATCCTGCGGGATTGGCGCGTTAAATTCCGTGACGATCATCTGCCCGAGGCCGGAGATTCTCACGAAGACCTCCAGATTGCCCGACAAGCTGCCATTGTAAAACAACGGTACTTGACCGTCAAACTCTTTGGACGTCGTGATATTATTTTTCCAATCCTGTATCATCTCTATTCGCAAAGCCGCATATTGACCGGACAGGTCCAGCTCGCCAACACCTACTATCACATCCGGCTTGATGGCATCCGGCATCTGCTTCTTCACCGTAAACTTTAGGATCAATTTTACACTGCGACTCATAGCCGCCTCGGAATCGATGGCGAACAATACTGATTTTCCGACGTTGAAGACTTCGACGTCGTTAATAACGCCTACCTGCGATTGGAAAAAGGGATCTACCGGAGTCACCATTAAATCATCTTCGTCCACGAAGTCGAGAAATCCGAAATAAACGCTGGTAGGTACGAAAAACATTTGATTCAATTTGGCCAGGCGGTCGTTGCCTGACGCCTGTTTCACATACAACTCCAACAAGAGGAGATAGTGCTCTTCGCATACCGAAGGGGCTTGCTCGGCTTGATTATTGAATACGAGCGTGTTAATCTTTCCAGTTATCATGGTCGAAAATTTTTTTCAATGATACTACGTAAACAAGTTACTCCTGCTAAATGATTTATTGGTTAATTGCGATTTGACGGCATTACGAACTTGTTCATTAATTAAACATTAATTAATTTGAAAAATTAAGTAATGCAATGCGAGCACGTGAAAATTTACTGGAGATAAATTTTTCTAAACGTCGAAGAAATTTGGAAATGTGTTCGAGAAATCATCGCTGAGATTGACAGCTGCGCTTACCTAATGACTTGACACTGTTTCGTCTGTCAAAGTTCAAGTTTCAAATCTGTCTTTTAAATTAAATGATCGAATGATGAATAGAGGAATGGATAAGAAAATTAATACATTTATTTACGAGACGCATACCGTTGAATTAACAATTTATTATTGCTTGCTCTGCAGATAGTAAATCGCGTTCTTAAAAGAATGATGCAACACCAGCGAAATTAGAAGTAAATATTATAGTTACGTCTGTTATATTTTTAGAGCGTCCGAGCTCTGCTTACGTTTAAAAAATCGTCTTCCGCTATTTTTAAGCCAAAACAGATTTTATTTCGATTCCTAGAAAATTAAAATCTTTATGGATTTCTTAATTTTTTGATTCTCAAAGCAACCTTTTTAAATGCTACCACACATAGACCCAATTTTTTATTTTACAGTAATCTGTAAAAAATTGATACTTAAAATATATTCTTGCATAATTATATTAATGAGAATTAATTTTGCAACTATTGCACAAATTAGCAAAACAAAAAGAAAACATTACAGTATAAAATTATATAATTGTTATGCAGGTGAACTTAAATGAAAATTTTACAAAGAAATTTGAAGCACAGTCATGAAAAATAATACTATTTTAATATCATATTTAAATATTTAATAATTAATTGAATAAATTATTTACCAAAGACTTAGAAATTATAATCACAAGATTTTGTTGTAACAAAAAATATGATTTATGGTACTGCAACAATTATTGTGAAAATTTCCTGCCTGGGATAAGATCGTTCCTAACGAAAATATAGAACAGAATGTAATACTTGCAATTTGTATGACTTTTCTGACACAGCAGCGAAACTGTTGCATGCGCTTATCGTGTTACCGGTCTAATATCCCGGATATTTAATTTCAGGCACAGTAGGCGTTCTCACGCAAAACGGCTAATTCATAAAACCGTTGGGCAATTTTTGTCATGTGATCATCACACACATCACGAGCGCCCATCTATTTCGTGACCTTGTCTACGCTATTCATCCGACCGATTGTTTGTACGATCAATGGTCGATTGGACGAAATTGCGGTCTCGCCATCGCCCTACTAAATGAGGACCAATTAATACTTCAGACGACTATAAAAGTTTAACGGAAGTACGTAATTGGCCAAAATGTCTATTCTCCGATCTTAAATAATAAAAAATGAGAACTTATGAGCACAAATTTCTGATAAATTAGCTCAAATAAAATGTTTTATAAATACTGGAGTGCTATTAAATTTTTTTACATTACTCCGGACGAAAATTTATAAAATTAAGAATTTTTTTGTAGATTAAAAGATGTTAGAACTGAATGTTATTAAATTTTTAACGAAATCTTATTAAATGTTATTTCAAACTATAAAAATTTGAACAAAAACTGCTAAACTTGAATTAGCATTCGAGTGAAGGTTTGGTAGCAAAGTTAAATAAAATTTTTCGGAGTGATTTTCTGTCAAACTTAAGAATGCATGCTTTCCTTTCATTCTACGTGAAATGCAAGTAGAATGCATTCCGAATGATCTATATAAGCATACATTTATGTAAGCGAGCGCTGAATATATTGCCTCAGGACGGCGATTAGCAGGAATCGCGTATCCTATACGCGGTTGTTGCGTTGCACGCAGCGTACACGCGATAATGAATAACGCATGGCGCACGTCGTAACGGATAGCGGCGCGTCGCGGCGGCGAGCGCGTCGTGACATCGGCTCGCCGAATTTCATCATGCGCCGAGCACGCTTTGAATCGAGGAGCTAACGGGCCACGTGCAGGCCAGACTTATTGTTAGACGCCTTCGCGCGCGTCCGCCATTTCTGGCGCGTCACACGATACGGATTTAGGTGAGGGACGGCGCGCAAGCTGCAAGTTCACAAATTTTTTTCTCTGTTTTTTTTTCTCTCTTTCAAGTCACATTTCGCTCACCTCTAGGAAATACGAGACGACAGCTTCGCTTCTTTCGATATGGACCGCGACGGCGGCAGAGAGCGGAAGGATGCGTCCTGCAGCAGAACGCAACAGTGCGTTGGATGCTCAAGATCACAATTTCGGAGATAGCAAAGGGTTTTGGGCGAAACCCTGGATTTATTCCTCGCTCGCGATGATGGAGTTTCGAAAGAACGATCGGCGAAAGAATCGATAACGGTCGAGCGACGACCTCTGCCACAAAGCCTCGGAAGATGGCGACGGCGGCAGCCGCGGCGAAGACGCGGTGGTGAAGGAGGCGGTACGGCGGTGGAAAGTAGCCAAGTAATCAACTCGCGGCGGCAGTTGGCCGCGGTCTTTCGAACGGTTCGTGAACCTGCGTGGGCAACGCGCCGCATGAGGGAACAGCGCGCTCCGAAACTCCCGCCCATTGTCGGACAAGCCTGCGCCCAGGAATGAGGTAACCGCCGTCGGCGCGAACCGGCTCGACTCTTACGGCGTTCTCGGCACACAGAAAATTATCACCGGCGAGCAACACTTGGCAGGTGAGCGAGCGGCCCGTTCCCTCGAGCCGGAGCCTCCGATTCCCGTACGTCGTGGCAACGCCACGAGACAGTTCCGTCCACGATCCCTCGGTATTTTCCCGCTTCGTTATTTTAGGACCATCATTCATGCACCCGAGATCCCGAGTGTGACGAATTCGTGGAATAGCTAAGGCCCCGGGATGTAAAGACGAAAAGCAAGTCACGTTACTGTAAAAAAAAAAGACATGAGTTGCGTAAAGTTAATGCAAAAGATTTATACATATATGTATATTTTTTCTTGTTCTTTTAAAAATTATATTTAATTTTACTTTATATATATATTTTTTTTTTTTATGTTTAATTATAGATATATAATATATATTTAATTCTATAATTAAATATATATCTATAGAATAGAAACTATTTTAAATATTTCTTACGTAAAATTTTTTTTGTGTCTGTTGTGAGCAAGGTTTTGTAATATCACATAGTATTATCATATATTATTGTCACCGTGACCGTTATTATTCCCTTGTCTTTATTTTTATTATCAACGCTATTATATAATATTATGCCACGTTAAGTAGGGGATATCATTGACTCGCGTCTATCTCAAGTACTTCCCGATACTTGTGACCAAAATGAGTCACGCGTATACAAGTATATTTCCTTGAATCCAACAGCTACCCACGAAAGAAACCACCACATGGAGGACTCGCGACTTGTATGGCGATGGCAACTTTATCGTTAGTGCCGCGCTGCATTCGCATGATGTAACGGCGTGGTGATATTTCGGACGGTCGTCACTCGCGTGTAACTCTTCCGCGGCGACGTGGAAAAGGCGACGTTATCGCTGGCTAAAGTAAACGTAAACGTAATGAGCTAACACAGGTGTGAGACTATGAACGTGTGGGATGTGCGGGCGGAAAGGATAGAAAGGACAGATCGGGCTTTTGAGGCAGGTAGCGGCTCTCGAAGCCAGGTGGTAAACCAGTTTAGCGATATCTCACGTTGAAACTCTCGTAGCTTTTCATTCTTCTACGAAGGATGATACCCCATCATCATTGGGCTCCCTCGTATACTCGT
>NW_023415531.1:0-14939 GCF_013373865.1 Monomorium pharaonis | reverse complement strand
ACCTTATCGTTTACGTTGCAGTTTACTACAAAGTTATGACGATCTACATTTTGCAAATTTTCCGCCATAGAAATTCACACCTTCATTCCAGACTTATAGAATGCGTTTAAAGTTTTTGAAAATTCATTAGTAATTTTTAATGTATATTATTTTTTCGTAAAAATAATCAAATTTAATACTAATTTAATGTCATGTGGAACGAAGACAACACGAATATTAACTTAGAGATTACAGAAATTTATAAAAATCAAAAGTAAAAATTATATAAATTATAATATGTACACACGAATCAGAAATTTATAATTACATTAAAAGGACTGTGTAGCTAATCATAATTAGCTTACGAACAAAATGTGGTCACAAATATAAAGTTGACATCGTAATATCAAGATACTTCTTAAACTAGTAAATAAAGAGTGTTTCTGTCTCTTTCCTCTCCTTTGTTATTTCATCACGGTTTGATCGCGTGTCTCTGTGGAGCTTGTGTCTTACAGTACACTTTCCGCTTTTCGTTTATCTTGACCCTCAAGGAATTTACACTTAGTCTCTTTATTAACCGCGACTCCGATTTTGAAAAAGCACCTTTCCTCTTCTGTGCGAGTTTCCTCTCTAGTGTTCACCCATCGGACTTGCGTCGATCCGAGAAAAGCTGCTCCTCCAGTTGCTCCATTTTGTTTTCACCGGTGATGACGTAGTTCGTACTTGGCGTTTGTTCCTCTTTAGCGCGATTCCCGGGTTCGCTTTCCGCCGCGGAGTCGTCGAACCCTCATTGTTCCACTAAAGCTAAGCAAGGAACCGTCGAACAGCCTGTTAAAATATACCAACTGTCGTTAAAAAATGATGTTATATTGGATTTTATACGTGTCAATTTTAACAAACTTTGGTCCGCGTTAGTTAAGATCAGTCCCGCTATTCTGTCGAAACGCAAGTAATGAATGCATTAAGGAAAACGCGAATAGACGGGGCATTTAAGTAACGTCGTCGATAGTTCTCGAGAGGAAGTTGCGGCGCCGGTTCTTAATAGCAGCGAGCATCTCTCGGTCCAGCACGTGCGCGCACGTCAGATACCGAAGATAGGAACGAGTCGTTCACCGAATAAGCCCCAGACATTTCACAACGCCGGTCTTCACCACCCACCATTAAGAACCTTCTGATTACTACAGCCGTGCCCAGCCGAACTATACTAACTAAACACCCGAGAAATTATGGGTCGATCGAAGAAATTAAGTTTCATTAGACATGTCCCGCACACCCCGACTAACGAAAGCCGGTTCCGAAGGGGAATCGTTGTCTGGGCCCCACGAGACACTATTTATGATTTCGGTTTGATTTGTGACCCTTTCGGACCTAATGTTTCTCCAACGGTTTTTGTCCCGTTGACGCTGACCTCAACGACTACATCGATAAACGTTTACTTAACTACTCACATACGAGATATTTAATGTAGATAATAATTTAAAATAAAGAACTAACCCTCACAATATATTTACTATTATTAAGTAGTCTAATATCCAATTCTACAGAGTAAAGTTGTCAACATATTATATACTTCTAGTTAAATGTCCAATAATTTTTTTTCTTCTGTATGAAAACAGGTCTCCACAAATTACAAGATATACTTTTTCGTTACACTGCGTACAAAATGCTCAATTCATGCACGTATCCGACGTCGCGGCGTAAATCTTACATCTCTGGTGTTTTACATCCATTATACAATAACTTACTTTGTAAAGTTACAACTATCCCTGTTTGAGGAGTCGATCGACACGACGAGAAATGAAACTCAAGCATAGCACCCTGCCGCGAACAGCGGCCAAAACCACTTCGAGAACCCCGAAGTACACGGGCGTCCTCCAGATTAAAGACTGGCCGCGCGCTCGTAAATCGTTGCGAGAAATTTCAGGAGCATGCCCAACGATTTTTCGGATTCTGACGCTTTTCACGAGCTATCAGCGCCCGCCGATACCTCATGAATCTGGGACCAGGGCGCATTCATTAAAGAAGATTGCAACACCTGCCACGAAATGAATTTAGAATCAGACTGAAATAACCTAATCACCAATTTGTCTTGCTTTATATTAAAATGCATACGCATATATACGAATAAATTACATGTATAACGTTTACAAAGGTGAAGATAAAAATTAGTACTATTTATATTAAGAAGAAAATTTTTCATAAAAATATACTTAAAATCGTTGCGGGGGCGCTTATGACGGGACCTATTTCCCATTATAGTAAAAAAAGCGCTCTGTAGTCTTCTGAATCGAGGCCGGCGAGATGTGCGTATTCGCCGAGAAGAAACCGCCGAGGTAAGCAACCGAAGCGAAGAAAGGTCGGGAGCAAATCCTACTGACGGGGCGAGAGTAGGAGTGACTGGACGGGCGATCGCCGTCCCGGGCGGGCGAGGTCTCAATCACGGGGCTCCCTGCCCGCAGTTAAGAGCATCTAAATCAATAGGGTGCCGTCGCGTTCCGACGAACAAACGGCGGCACGGGGTGTGTTTTGGCGGTTTTGTAAATTAGAGGCAGGCGGCCCGGGTACGAAGCCAGAGGAAGACCACACGCCGCGGTTGTGTTGCTCGCGTAGATTATTATAGATTATATCGGTAATGCGCGAGGTTTTACCTCCGTCCTCCTCTCACAGCACCTCGAGGAAATCCAACGCGTGTCCTCGGCGTTTTCCTCATGTTCGACTGCTCCTTCGCTCGCCTGTCGTTCCACCACGATTTCTTCTTTCAACGTCCTCCGCGCGCTCCCACCTGATGCGCCCCTTCTCTAGCACGCGCAATGCCCCGATCTGCCCTCTCGCTTGGTCTCTGCCCGCACGATCGTCCACCCGATTTCTTTTACGGGAGAAGACAGACCGCGTGGTTAATTTAGCGCGCGTGTTCCTGGCTACCGGAACCCCCGGGTGAATCTTGCATTCTGGGCCGACCTGCCCGGCGAGGGGATAGAGGTGCGCGGAAGTAGTACAAGGACGCGGGAGAGAAATGATTGACGTGTGTATTTGTGAGACCCTTTAAGTTGCCCCCCCGCTACTGATGGCTCGCGCGTCCCGAATCTACTAGATTGTTATTGCTATGTTCCTCATTTTTGTCAGCTATGTTAGTGCTTTCCCATGCCAACATGTTCGCTTAACTTCCAGTGATTATTCTCTTCGAAGGTGGAAAAAAAACCGACTTACTACAGTAAGACGAATTAACATAAATTAAATCCGTATTCCCGTACTTATAATCGGAACTAGGCAGGTAATCCTACAGAGGAAAGAACATCTATCTCTTCCGTATTCCTGTTACTTAACTTAGATGTTGTTATTATCGTATTAGTGCACCAATCGCTCAAGTTGCTCTCGTGCGTTTCCCTCTCTCTCTCCCGTTCCCAACCACGGTATAATCCGCGGTATATCCGTCTGTACCCGAAGTCCATACATCGCCGACTTTTGGCTAACCATCACGCTCCGACGATAAAAAGAAATGAAAGCTCCACGCCGAGGTGCGCGCATCAAAAGACTGCCGCCGGTCCTTCCCCTCGCGTGTCGCCGCCACTCCTCTCATTCTCGTCTCCCTATCCTCCTGTCCTTTCGCGGCATGCTAGCGTGCGGGAACAGCCGCCTGCTTTCTTCGTGTTCTCCCCGTTTTTCGAATCATAAGCGTAATTAACCCAG
Source organism: Monomorium pharaonis (assembly GCF_013373865.1). Taxonomy (NCBI): domain Eukaryota; kingdom Metazoa; phylum Arthropoda; class Insecta; order Hymenoptera; family Formicidae; genus Monomorium; species Monomorium pharaonis. The sequence continues at coordinate 11,273 of NW_023415531.1, read as the reverse complement.
CCCGCAAACGCGGGCGGACCAATAATCTACAACGCGTCTCCCTCGGAACTTTGTATCCGAAGTGTAATTCATAATTGAATCGCATACCACTTCGGCAATGTTTTACCACACGTTTTGACTATCATATAAACGATCCTTCAAAAGGTAAAATATCTCGGTGATAAAATACTCAGCGGTATTCTTTGGAATACAGAACTGCCTTCAGACGCAGGAATAACTATTTCTCTCGCTAATTTGGTACTTATTACTCTCCAACGTTTCTCGAGTACTTAATTATCATCCGAATCTCGCTACGACCGTTTACCTGCGAAATACACTTTCCAACGGAATAATGTGAGTAACGTCACGACGACGAACGTCGCTTCCATTCATCAAAACAGGATGGTTTTGTCACCGCGACAGAAATCAACGGTCTAAGTATCTTCCGTGAGTCCTTGGCGAAGTTGCAATCTCGATCATAACGTCTAATCAAAACTAAGTCTTCCCGACAAGGTATAAACCCGACCATCTCCGCCGCGGACGCCTAATTTTCTCTGCGCGCCGCTAGCCGCCGGTTAAATAAAAAAGGAAGGAATTCCCTTACGTTCGGCCGCCGGCTATATTCTACCAACCCCAGCGTTCCCACGAAACTGCGTGGATACTTTAATAAGTGGACTCGCGTGCACCAGACGCCCGTGATGCGCGTCTCATGCCGGCGTGAAATCCGTTCAAGCGAATGTAAGAATAAACGAAATTATCCAAACGACATGCCCTTACGATCGCAATTGACTTTTATTGCTTCTATGAGCTCGTGGTTATAAAAACCTCTTTTAAGAACGGACTTTACTTTTCGACTTTCGCGAGACTTACGGCGGAGGATAACGACTTCCTATCGTGTTCGCGTGTATAAGAAGAATGCCGAGTCGCTTTCGGATCGCACCTCGACACGCGAGCTCAACGTTCGAATCGTCGCGCCGCCTTGCCTCAATTAACTTGTTCACACGACTACGCTATAAATTACGCTTATCGCTCGATTAACCCGGGCGCTTCAATGCTCATCCGCCCGTGGCTTATGCAGCGTTCAAATGAGATACGTAGCGCGGGACGTGGAATTCTGAAATCCTTTCGATAGCGATCGGATCGCGTAACGGAAAAATCTTGATAGGTTCGATAGATTGCATCGCGATAATAATAATGTTTAATCATAAACTAACCAGAATACCGTCGATAGAGTATTTCTACTAATCCTCGCCGGGACGCGTCTGATTGGCCGGTCCATCGTAGAAGTCGGGTGGATACTGGACACGAGTTGCCGATGCTTTGTCGCAGACTCCGTCCTGCTGGCAGAACGCGCGTTGGACCAGTTAGTATACTTTTTCTTCATCGACATTTCTTCTTACGTTTAAAACAAACGTTACACTTGCGAACCGGTTTAAGGTACTACAATATTATGGAAACGCATTTAAAACTTATAAATGAGATATAACCGGTATTTTAATATAACTATAAACTATTATTTAGGTGATTTTTAACAACATTTCTATTGTTCACTTTGATATATTTTAAAAAAACTGCTTTAATTTACACTAAAAAGAAAAACACATAAGGTCCACTGCCTAGTCGCTGAATCATCATCGCTTAATTGTTTAACATTGACCTTTTGTCTATTTTTTTAATAATAAAACATAATTATCTAATAATTTTTTAAAATTTAGAAGCTTGCTGATACAATAAAGTTAAAATCCAAATCAAATAGCGAATCAATATTGAAGCCAAGAATCCAATTTTAATTAATTAAAATAAAGTTGTTTATTAGAGGTGTAATAATGTATTTTGTATTTATATAATTTAAATATAGGTATTGTGAATATTTTTTCTCGTCATTAGTAGTTCCGCTCCCTCATAGTTATTTTGCAATCATATTGAAACAAAAGTTCACGGATTCGGCTTTTAAATATATAATATGATACAAATATTATCAGAAATTTTACATTATTTAATATTTTATTTTGAATCATTGCCGTATAAAAATAATATTGCGTATTAATGTTAAACTTTCAGACGCTTCTTTAGTGTGTCCGCGCAATTTTCGATTTTTTACCACTAATAATAATAAATTAATTAATATCTTTATATTTAATTTTTATATTTGCTCATAAATATTTCTTATTTAAAAGTGTAATTAGATATCAGTTGTTTTTGTTGTTTGTTTTGACTGTTCAGTTTTTTCTTACTTCTTCATCGACCGTGCATTGAATCCCTTCAGTCAGCAGCTCGGCTTGATATTTCCCGGCCTCGTTTCAAAGAAAGATCCAAAAAGCAATAGGACTGGTGATATCAACGGACCTTTATCAATTTCTCTTCTCTCGTATCTCCCAGCTGAGATCCCGGGTTCTGCCGCCGATGAGATCCCCTCGATCCTCGCCTCGACCTCCGGCCGTGCGACCTCGCGGCTTGCTTGCCGCCGATCACCACGCCGTGCCCTGATCGATCCCGTTTCCTGAACCGATTCCAGACCTTCGAGACGCAGCCGTGTGCGAGACCCTGAGCTTGTCCGCATATGACGCCGGCCCTGAACGCCGGCCGCTGCCATCTCGACGATCTTCAAACGGATATGGAATGCGGTAATGGACTTGGCCGTTGGATGAACACACCAACCACCACCTCCCATCTGTTTCAACAGCACCCTTCCTCCAATGTATAACGCAGAACCGTTTACCATAATGGCTCGCCACGTCGCGAAGGTGTCTGTACGTCTTCTCCCCACGGTAGCGATAGCGACGAGTCCATACATGATTATTTATAAAACGGAACGGTAAAAGGCCGTCCCGGGCAGATTTCAGTGTCGTGGACTCAAGCGGAGGATGACGCGTATCGGAGTCAACCGCGTAAAAGGCGTAATTTTTCCAGCGCTCTTGGAGTACAAGCAACGCAATACAAATTTCTTACCGGGCAAATTATCGCGTTCGAAACCACGTGTATGCAACATAATACGTGCACGTATTTCATCTGCTCCGCGTGGCGACGTGAAGACAATCACCCCGTGCGCCGGATGGTAACGAATCCGGAGGAAAATAGCGCGTTTTCTCGGCACCATGCAGCGCCGGGCGGTGGAGTGCGGAGTGCGCGCAAGTAGCGTGGCCATTTTTCAAAATAATAGAATAAGCGGAGACGCTCACGAACAAAAGTGCCCGAGAGAAAAAGAGGAGGAGAGGGGAGGTGGAGGAACGGAGGTTCACTTCGCGCAAAAGAGAGCCGCTTAGCGGACCAGCGCGGCGAACACGCGAGGTGCCCGCTCAAACCCCGTAATTACCTTTAATAATAATATAATAATAATAATGAGTTCGGGGGGCAGTCCTCAAAGGGGTCCCGCCTCTGACACTCAGACAGGAGTCCATTGTATCTCCCCGTTGTCAGCCGCCCTTAGCGGGGCCCCGCTTCCTTCCAGAAGCGGAGAAGAGCTCTCCAAGGGCAGCATGTCCCACCTGATCCGGTTCCAGAATGCCTGAGCCCAGCAGGCGTGCTCTTGGTCCGACCAATACAGGGCAGTTCCCAAGAATATGGAGGACTAGTCTCCTCTTCTTCGCCACACCACCTGCAGTCGGGCGTATCGCTACTGCCCAGCTTATACAGGTGATAATTAAGGTCGCCATGGCCGTGAGCAATTGCGTCGCCAGCCTGGCGTCCCTCCTATTTAGGGATCTCATGCTTCTGGCCAGGTCCTCACCGGGACAGTCTCCCAGCAAGGCCTCCGGCCTGTCTGCATTTGACCCCCGTAACTTTCCTCCAGTGCTCAAGGTGCTGGTCCCGGAGCCAGCTCCCGATCCTTCTCCTGCCCAGGCAGAAGGAGATCCCAACAGCCGGCTCCCGGTCCCACCAACCTTGTTTCTGCTGCCTCCTTGGCAAGCAAGTCGGCTATTTCGTTGCCTCGATCCCCGAATGCCCGGGGACCCATACTAGACCAACCGTCATTATTCTTCGCCAGTTCGTCTAGTACAATTTTACCATCCCAGACCAAACCGCGAGTTAAATCTCGGACCTTCCAGCGCTTGAGCGCTGCCTGACTGTACCGAGCAAATTCTGATGCGCCCCTCCCACCCTACCGAGCTCCAGTAGGTCTGGGCACATCTCATGATAGCTACCACTTCCGCCTGAAATACCGTTGCGTGTTCGCCAAGCGGAACGACCATTCTTGTTCTATCGCGCTGGCAGTAGAGCCCAGCTCCAGAGCCCGTGCTCGTTCTGGAGCCGTCCGTGAACCAGACGTCCCCATCCCGAGGAACCGGTCCCTTGGAGCCGTCCCACTCCCAGCGCTTGGGAAAGCTTATCTTGTACCTTCTTTCAAAGGTACGAATTACTGGCCTTCTATCTTGCCCCATCGCAAAAATGGGGCCCGATAGAATTCCTTCAGGGAATCTTGTGTGCAGGGCTCCCGCCCTCCACCTTGATTCGCACCTCAGGCGGTAGGCCGCCGCTGCCGCCGCCGCCACTACTACCCGATCGAGGGGCTCGATGCCCAGCAGCATGCCCATCGCCGCCACCGGCGTGGTCCGCATAGCTCCCAAGGCCCCTCTCAAAACCAGAGCCCTGATATGCTCCAGCGCTGACGCGGCGGTTTTCTTCAGCACCCTCGGCCACCACACAACAGATGCGTATAGCAGCCTGGGTCTGAGTATCGCCGTGTAAATCCAGTGGACTATCCTCGGTTTCAGACCCCATGTCTGTCCGAATGTCCTCCTGCATACCCATAAGTAAGAGCATACACTCTTACATCGGTTCTCAAGATGTTCCCTCCAAGCCAGCTTCCTATCTAGGATTACTCCCAGATATTTAGCCGTCCCGGTTGGGACTAATCTCGTTCCTCCAAGGACTGGCCCTTCCACCGGACCTACCTTGTACTTGCGAGTGAATACCACAAGCCCGGTCTTCAGTGGGTTTACCGACAAACCGGTCCTGCCACACCACTCCTCGACTACCTCCAATGCTCCCTGCGTGAGCTCCAGAAGTGTTTCCAAGAAGGGGCCTCGTACTAGGATAGCCAGGTCATCCGCATATCCCAATGTAAGAATCCCCCTCTCGTTCAGTGTTCCGAGCAGACTATCTGCCACCAGACACCACAAGAGTGGAGAAAGAACCCCTCCCTGAGGGCACCCTCTCTCCACCCAGCCACTGACACTCACCGTTCCCAGTGAGGCCGTTACCTGCCGCTTGAGCATGCCTTTGATCCACTCCACAATCTTCTCCGGCACACCTCTGCGAGCAGCCTCTTCACATACCACCTCATGCGGTGTGTTGTTAAAAGCACCTTCAATATCTAGGAAGGTGCCCACCGCGTAACCCTTCTTCTCCAATTGCTCCTCGATGAACGATACAGCAGAGTGAAGCGCCGTTTCGGTGGAATACCCCGTACGATACGCATGCTGGTTCGCGTGCAGCGGATGCCGCAGCAGAACCACATCCCGTATGTAAATATCCACCAGCCTTTCCAACGTCTTTAGAAGAAAGGACGTCAGGCTGATTGGACGAAAATCCTTGGCGGAGCTGTATCCCGTTCTTCCCGCCTTGGGGATGAACACAACTCTCGCCTGTCTCCAAGCTCTGGGCGTATAGCCCAGGGCCAAGCAAGCCCTCATTGTCCGCGTGAGCGGCCCCGTGATCTGTTCCAGCCCCTCCTGAAGAAGGGCCGGGAAGACCCGGTCCGGTCCAGCGACTTGAAGGGCTTGAAACCTCCTACAGCCCTTTTGACCCTGTCGGGCCTCACAATTTTGGCTGCAAGAGACCAGTCATTCTCTCGTGCCCTGCATGGGTCCAAGGTTTCCTGCTGGATGTCTGCTCCCGGTCTCTACAGAAGCCCGGAAAATTCGATTCCAGCAGGTGGGTCAGGCAACGTTCCCCGGAAACCATCGTCCCGTCATCGAGCCGGATGGCCTCCAAGGCCGCGTCCTGACTTCTAGCCAAGATCCTGCCTAGTCTGGCGGCTTCGGGTATCCCCTCCACCGACTCGCAAGAATCTTCTCCAGCTCTCCTTCTTTGCCCTTACCACAGAGTCCCTGTAGACCTTCTGAGCCCTTCGGTGAAGGTCCCAGTCAGCCTGGCGGCCCGTGTTCCTGGCTCTATTCCAGGCCCGACGTGCCGCACCCCTGAGATCCTGCAGCTTTGGGCTCCACCAGGAAACCTTTCTGTCATTCCTTACCGTCCTCTCCGGACAGTTGCTTTCAAAGCTGTTGATGAGCGCCCTTTGCAGGTGCTCGACACACAGCTCGATCTCTTGTGAGGTCCCGTGTCTCTTGGGGAACTCCCTGAGACCGACAGCCAGGTCCCTCACGGAATGAATCCCAGTCCGTCTTCCTTGGGTCCCTTACAGTCCTCACCTTCGCCTTGGCCTTTGCCAGTCTGAAGGTGATCTGTCTGTGATCCGACAATGAGGGTTCATCGGAGACCCTCCAGCCGGTCACCTCCCATACCAACCGCCTAGAACAGACAGTTAGATCCAGCACCTCCCTTCTCACCGCAGTGACAAAGGTGGGCTCGTTACCTCTATTGAGAATTTCCAGGTCGGTAGACACCAGAAATTCCAATAGCTTCTCTCCTCTCCTGTTGGTGTCCGTGCTTCCCCACACCGTATGGTGCGCGTTCGCATCGCACCCCAAAATGAGGGAAAGCTGCTCCTTTTGGCAGTACTCCACCAGGCGAACCACCAGGTCCGATGGTAGTGGGTCGTCCTCCTCGTGTGGGAAGTAACCCGACGCCACCACCACCCTCCTTCTAGTCCTAGTCTCACTGATGGCCTCGATCACAACCGCCACCAGGTCTCTGGAACAGAAATTCGGCAGCAGTTGGGCCTCCTAACCCCTTGACAGCCACACAGGCCCTGGGTCGTTCATCTTGCGGAGACTTGAATAGTCTTCCGCACCCCGCCAGACCCCTAATACCCCCCCGGACTAGCCAGGGTTCTTGTATTAGTGATATGGCTGTGTGCACCCTAGCTTGGCGCCTGGCCAAAGCAGCCGAGGCTCCCTTGCTGTGGTGCAAGTTAATCTGGGTGAAGCCCACCCCGGTCCCGTCTACTGTGAAGACGAGGCCTTTGGGTCGGGCCCTCCCTTGCCCTTATCCTTCCCATCCTGGGATGCCCCGGTCACCTTGAAGGTAACCCGGTCCATCCCGAGATGAGGCCTGAAATCCAGTGCCTTCAGCTTGAGGACACTGGACTCGGGAATGCCGAGAACGAGGTTTCTGCCCTCGCAGGTAGCCCCCACGTTCTCCGCATGCACACGCCAGCCCGAAGTACTGATCCCCGGGTTCTGCCGCTCCAGCAGCCCCAGGACAGCGGCCGCGCCCACAGGTGGACCGGGACCCATACCACTGCCCTGCACTGCCTTTGCAGCATCTCCAGTCCCACCACCCTGAGCCTGGCGCCCTCCCACGGTACGATGCCGCTGATTCGACTTTCTAGCCAACTCAGCGACTCCGCATCCGCGCATCTGACGACCGCAGCCCCTGCCCGCAAAGAGGTGCTGTCGAATCTGGGCAGGGGACCCTCCTGGATCCCCTGGATCTCCTTAAAGACCGCACCCCTTAGTTGCGCCACCCGCTCAACGGTTAGCGCTTCCTCGGGGTACCCCTCCGCGACAATCACCCTCGTTAGGGGGTCCGCGGCATCTGCGTAAGCCTGGGTCCCTTGGACCTTCGGCTTCTTTGTCGCCCCTTCCACCGAAGGCGGGGTCTCGGCGGGGCCCCTCCGTCGCTTACCGGCGGTGGTGCCCCCCCGAACCCCCCCAACCGGTGTCCGGGGGTCGGTCAAGGTTGAGGTCCCCGGAGCGGCCGGCAGAGGCCCCTCCCGGGTTTTGCGCCCGGGCCTGAGCCTCCACCTTTCGCTCCCGAGCCCTCTTCCTTTTCGCGGCTCCGGAGAGTTTCCTCTTACCGAGGTCCCCTTCCTTTTCCGCCTTAGCATCCGTAGCTTCGGTGCCTCCCGTGCCCCTTGGGGCCCGTTCGGCTCCCGAAACCACTCCTCTCTCCGCGGTCTCGGTGCTTTCCCGTTGCCCATAGGGGTCCGTTCGGCTCCCGATCCCGCTTCTGCTACTCTTCCGGAGTCCTCTGTCGAAGCCTCCATCGGAGTGTCTTCCGTGAGTTTTGTTTTTAATGTTAAATTTAAGCTCTCCATTTTGTTCCCACGAGCAGCTAGGGAAATAAACGGTCCACCCACGCAGAGCCCCGCATGCGTGGGTAAGGCTAAATACTCTGGGGTTTCGCCCGGTTCCCCAGAGGCATCGTTCAAGACACTGCTCCCCCAGTGCCACGCAGCCCTCGCCACGATGGCTTCCAGCTTGGCTTGGGGAGTTGGTCCGCGGTAACGGCTTTCCCCCCCCTGGGCAGGGTTTTACGCCCGCCGGGGCAGGTTATAACCGCTACTACCCGGGCGGTCCACCCGGGCACGCGGGGGTTTAGACCCGGGCCAGGGTTTCCACCCGGGCGTCCTCCTATCCGCCGCCCGGAGACGCGCCCGATAGGCACTCAACCCACGGGAAACGATAAGGTTGCGCTATTAATATTTTTACTGATATTTGCGGGTGTCCCCTTTCTTCGCAGAACGAAGCTAACGGAGGCGCGGGTGCAGGTCTGGTTCAGCAACAGGCGTGCCAGGCTTCGCAAACAGCTGAACAGCCAACAACTGAACGCCTTCAACATGAGTCTACCTTTCCAAACCCAACACTACGGCAACGGTGCTGAGAGCTATCAGAGCTACGGGCAGGCGAGCGTTGCTGCCGCCGCAGCAACCACCGCCGGCTATTCTCAGCACTATAACTACGGGGAGAACTACTACGCGGCGCAGCAGCAATGGCCGCGGGCGACTCCGGACAACTATGGGTAAGTGTTTTAGCGATGCATATTATATTTGTCAAAATATATCTATAAAACCAAGCAGGAAGGAGCAAATAGAAAGGTGAGGTAACGTAGTACTATCTTGAAAAATTTTGCTGATTTAATATAATCGATGTCTCGTGTTAAACTTTCGTGTATTACGCACTTCTTTTCATATCACTGAAAAAAATTATCTTGCAACTTTAATAAAAATTCTATGTGTGTAAAAATAGCTGAGATAAATAATTAGGCAAATATTGTGATATGTATATGTCCTACCTAACACAAACATTGGCGCAATATTGAGAAGTAATGTAAAGACAATATTTCCAATAACGTCCAATATTGTAAAGTAGACACTTTACCTTATCTAGCCAATTTGTCTAAGCAGTAATATTGGTTCAATATTGGTTCAACATTGAGCCAATGTTGAACCAATTATTTTTTCATATTGGACGTTAATTGTATTCCTGATTTGGAATCAATATTTTATGATTAATGTTGACGTTACATTGGGAACACATTGGTCAATGCATTCCCAATATACCAATGTTTAGCTAATATTAGTTAATGTACTGTCAATGTATTGTGCTACTGGAGATATTGCCCTAATCAATCTAGTGATAGAAGTAGAATTTTCAAATTTTATGCGTGGCAGCCAAAATTCTAGCAGATACAAAAATTAGCGATACATTTTGATTGTGTCATCAAGAAATCTGTCTATATCAGTAAAAATTTTTTGGGGTGATAGAAACTTTTATTATTATTATTATTATTATTACATCTTTTCAGATTTCTTTGAATAGTGTTTTTAATTTTTTTCCAATACGAAAATTGAATCTTGCTTGAAGTTCTATATATTCCTCAATTCTTGGTGATTAATTTTTACAAGAATGTTATTATAGAAATAAAGTTTAATTTCTAAGCATTATAAAAATACGAGAACTGCTTGCAATCCAAAATCACATGGATACATAATCTAACGCGGTATCTCTGAACACCCCCGCGACGATTATCCGCGATCGATCGTCGCTACCTCGCGGCGCTGCCGCGATCGGTTAAAGCTGGATCACGGCGCAGGTACACACCCCTGCGTCGAAGGATCAAGACCGGGTTGGATTATTAGCCGGTAGCGTTTCATTACGGAGGCCCAAGAAGCAACATAATTAGGACCACACAGAAAACGTGTCGGCAGGGCCCCATTCGCTCTCTTCCTCTTGCTTCCTCGTTCTTCCATACTTTCCATCTCTGTCCTCTCGCTTTTCCCTTTCTCTCTTCCTCTACCCTTTTTCTCGTTCTATCTCCCAAGCTCAAGTGAATCGGCTCGGTCGCCCGGCGTGTAACAACACCCTGTAGCAACCCGGCCACCGGAGGCAACCTGTTATTACGCCACAATGGCTGAATTAATTGTTCGAAACACCCCGGCTTCGCCGTCTTTATCTCCGCGCGGTTGCCGCGCGCGCCTCTTTCTCGCGGCGATTGTTCCGTGCTCACTGTCTCCCTTGGGCCCGTTTGGGCCCCGTACAACAACAGACTGGCTCACCATGCCGAGCCATCACGTGGCGCGGAGCTACGCCGGGATTTTAAAACATCCGGGATAATACTCGTACCGGACCCCCGGTGGAGCGTCAGCCCACCTCGTGGGGGGTCGTTCTCCATTCTCGTGGCCGGCTCTCTAAAGTTTGACCGAACGATTACATTGCTGTCGATGTTGTCACCGTTTTTGCCGTTCACGTTTAGACAAGCGTAGAAATTACGAATTGTGGAATAACTGTGAGTCACGTTATAACGATGCATTGCCGTTCTGAAAAGAAGGAGACAAGTCTCGACATCCCCGGAAATGTCATTGCGCTCTCGGCTAAGAGATCTAGAAGATTGTCCCCGAGGTGTCGAAAAAGTAAATATTTTTTTGTCGAAAATATCTCATGTTCAAGTGCAGGAAAAACAGCTTTGCTAAAGTACCTAAAAACCAGCAATCGGTAGAAACACTTTCTTATTTCTTACCTTGTTTCTATATATCTGTTAACAAATCCATCATCAGGATTCATGATCCTTTTCTGACAAATTCCATATTAGTCGAAAATATATTAACATTCGGGAATAGGAATGCAAAAATAATTTTTGTAGCATTAATTGTAACATGTATTTGAGCATTTGACATAATTATTTTAATAGTCTAACAAAATTATTTTCAAATCTATATCAAGCTTTTTTTTAAACTATTCAAAAAATCTTTTATTCTGTATACGGAAGCTACTAATAAAGTCGAGAAGTAATCGCGAATCACTTTAATTAATTCTGACTGAAAAAGATAATTTTGAAAGCAAGGCAATTTAATATCGAAAAATCATAAGTACTTTTCAGAGCAAATTAACGGTTTTTTGAATTTTCTAAATGCTGCAAAAGAAACACGAGTAGGCTTGTCGGCAATAGAA
>NW_023415530.1:0-42000 GCF_013373865.1 Monomorium pharaonis | reverse complement strand
TTTATCTTTGAAAATAAGTACTATATATAAAACGCAATTATAAGATTCAAGGATCTTAATAAAGTCTTAATAAAAAATTAAATAACTTTTAAATTAATTAAATAATCGTGCTGAAATTTCCGACGAGATATTCAAACGTAATAATATATCAATCTATGAGATTTCTATATTTTTGGCGAACACTTTAAGATATGACAGGCACATCCTTAATCGAGAAATTGCCCTCTCTGTGTTTTTTTCTCTTTTACACACACACTGCTCATCGCAGGAAGCTATAAACGTCTTTATATCGATCGTGACGTGTAGCCCGTCGTTCGGAGGTTGCTACCCGAAGTGGAAAATTAAAAGTCACGCGCAACGCTGCACCATTTGGCGCGCAGTTAGTTATATTTCACTTCGATCTGTTCATTGAACGACGCATCTTCTCTTTTTGCCGTTCCTCCGTCGAACACTCGGCTCCGTTTCGCCAATCCACAATAGCCGAGTGTGCGGAATGAATTGTTCCTCGGGTGCTTTCCCTTTCCTGCGCGCTGCCCGTTCGACCGGCAAATTAAAAACTGCGCACTGAGCGAGTTTTCAGTTTTGCACGTTTCAAAAAGCGAATCATTCGTCAGCCGGGCTCGCGTCTTGCCGCGCGAAAATTTCGGCATTCGCCGCGCGAACAACAAACTATAGAGATGCAAAGCAGAAACGCGTACGTCGGGATGCGCCGCGTCGTTAGTCAGATCGCGCCACGGTGATCCGACTGTTCCCGCGGCAAAGTGTAAAGAATTAAAAGCGCTTTACAACGTATCGCGGACCATTAAGCCCGGTCCCGTTTAATTTAGCACTCGCTCGCAAAGTGAATAAAAAAAAAGAAAAACGGCGAGCGCGACCTCCCTCTCCTTTTCCCCCCCCCATGCCGAAGAATTGCGATGAGTTTTGTCGCGGTATGCTAACAGCCGGGAAACAAATAGCGCGGCAGCAGCAACAAGTGCACAATAAGGTAATCGACTGTAGTAAGGAGAAATTACGGTCCATTACACGCCCGCGTTTCAAACGTTGCGGGAATTTTTAAGTCCGCTTCCAGTTCGTTTTCGCCCGCGGGGGGGGGAGGCGATGTAGCGTGCAGGGCCAGGGCTGCCGGGCTCAACTGGCAATTTCCTCCAAGACTATTGAGCGTCCCGAGAGATATTCGCTGCCGTCGCGCCGTAAACAATGCATTTATCCGGCATTTCATTTATTTATCGTCGCTTTTAGCCCGACGGAGTCCCGGCGCGGCAGCACGAAAACATCGTGTTGCCCGCGTTTGAAGTACTCCCGACATATTATTTCGGGGATTTATTAAAAGCACGCACGGCGGATGGGAGAAATTATTAAAACGATGTACGCAAAGCAGATTATACACCCGGAAGAATCGGTTTCATATTCGGGATATGTGCCAGGAATTTGCGTGGAAAATCTAACAAAATTTCACCCACGCGTATTTCAAATTGTTCGTCTCAATAGAGATGTATCGATATCAGTTAAAATTATTAAATTATTACGTTATAAAAAGGAATAGCTATCCTTCTCATGAAATACGGCAAACTATTCGGTTTGATAGGAGACATTAAATTTTCATTCGGTTTATTTACGAAATCATTCTATTCGGAAATTGCTGACTTTTCCGTTTTTACTTTCAATATCTAAAGCGTACTGGGACTTACAGCTTTTTGTGAAAAACTTTTTACACTAAGAATCACGCGTTCCTTGGGCCCTTAATTCTATCGCGTTTCCACAATATTCCATTTGTATACGCCGTTTTGTAAAAACCCTACGGCATTTCCGCGACAGCTTAAATTATTCGCGGGTATACGGGAACCCACGTCTATGTAATCATCGTAAAAAGCAATCGCCTGCCCTCTGATTTCGAAAGTCCGTATCGACGGTCCTTCGACGGACGGCGTCGTTAACGGCGCCATTCTTGAAAGGGGCCGACTACAATGGTCCGCGTAACGAAGTACTTTCTTTTCTAAACAACTCTTCTACGACGAATCAGGTGGCGCGAGTTCTACGCGGGCTGCCTTTATCGTCGTACTAACCTCGCGAGATAAAGGCTATGTCCCCTGTAGAGGCGTAAAAAGAAACGGACGTTCCGCGAGCTTAATGAGATGGCTCGAGGCTCGCCTTTCATCGTGGTTGAGAATAAAATCGTCGGAATAGCGCCTTGACTCCCTGGCGAGTGTCCTTTTTCTGCTCCGGTTCACAGAAGGGCAGGCCCGTCCGTCACGACTGTTCTACGTTCGGTTAGTTAAAGCGTATCCTTATCAAATATTTAGATTTCTTTGCAACATTACCCGTGATAAAAAGAGTAAGGTAAAACTGAGTGTTAATTAAAATTATTAGATACATTAGCAGAAAGAAGAAATCGGAGAGCAAATTAACAGAATTAATTTAATTTGATAATGGTACGTCTATTTATAAACTCTAGATTTAACATTTAAAAATTCTGAACGGTTATAATGGCTTTTTCTATTTTTTAGATTAATCTGTAATTTCTCAATAACAGTGTCCTTTTTATACTGATACAATATATTTGAATTTTTAATTGTTATAGACAATTGATTCGTTTGTTCTTTTTAGTGAGTAAAAAAACGTCGATAATTCTAACGTATTAGAGCGAAATTTTATAATCTGATTTTACCTCTTTGAAAGCACAAACAGCGAAGGTACCATATTAGTGTAGCTACATCTCAACAACACGCTCCAATTGTTGCAGAAATCAGACGTGCCAGGATTTGATTGATTCTCGCGGTCGAACTTTGCGCCGGTAGATCCATTTTGCTTTTTTCCATTACACCTGCTATCTAGACACGTCTGTTTGTTGCGTCAATTGAAAAATTATTGTTCACCGAATATTTCAATGAATAATACATCTTTTGGCAAAAGAATACGATGTTTGCGCAGCAGCTTAATGACCGACTAGTCAATGTCGTAATACAGAAGAATACATGGTCTTTTACGGATTCAAAGTATAGAGTCACTTATGTAAAGCGGGTATTCCTTACTATACACATTGAAAAATATTTATTCTATTGTTAACCAAAGCGATTACTCAATTTACTCTTTTCTTTGATAGATGATAAGTGATAGTTATTGTCAATAAAGAATATTTTCCTGATAATAATTTTAAAATATATACTTGTCGTAAATTGTAGAAAAACTTATTATTTACTTGAAAAAAAAATTATACCCTTTTTCTTGAAAAATATTATAAAATTGAATTAAGGAAAAGTCAAAGTAATAGGTAAATTGAACTTTTACTTTGACTTGATATTCTTATTTAATATTAAATTATTAGGATTTAAAATACATTATGAATAATTTGTTACTGATAACGAACTTATAAACGATTTGTGGATATATAAACTTATTTAAAATAAGCTATACTTATTTAATTACACATTTTTCTGTGTGTACAGAGAAGCTTATTTTAAATAAATCTTGCTTGTTTCAAGTAAATGAGTGTATTTTAAGACTATTCATCATATGTAACATATTTTTTACAAAAAATAACCGTTACTTAAAAAGATGAGAAACTACTTTTCTTAGCATGAGAATACATTTTTCAGATTTTTCTGTAGCTGCAAGAGAAAATATCATCGTTATTTCTACCGGAGAGGATTAAAATATATAAAACATCCGGAGTATTCTTATTCACGCGGTTGTGTTCGAAACATATGCGTAATTTGTACGTGACTTGATATGCCTCGATAAGCTTCAGCAAGGATGAGGACATTCGAGAATTGTCGGTATTCGCGACGAGAGAGATATGGCTGTTTATTTTCGCTCCGACCGCTCTACAGCGTATCTCACTACCGCGCGTCAGTATGAAAACCCCGTTGGATCACGAACGACGATCGAAGGGGTACTTTAGTTGGGGCAATTATACGTGGGGCCCAGAGGCGCTCCTATTTGGTTGAAATCTCAATATCATCCGCTTCGTGATTATTAATTTCGCGTACAATGCCGAAACGATTTCACGAACGCTCGTGACCCCGGAGTACAAGCTCTCGAACCGTAGAAACCGGAACCCGGGATTGTTGTCCTGGTCTTAGTAGCGCCGCGGGGTAGTTTGTA
This sequence comes from Monomorium pharaonis, assembly GCF_013373865.1. Lineage (NCBI taxonomy): Eukaryota > Metazoa > Arthropoda > Insecta > Hymenoptera > Formicidae > Monomorium > Monomorium pharaonis. The sequence continues at coordinate 37,899 of NW_023415530.1, read as the reverse complement.
GCCAGCGAAGCGTCGGTAATGGGCCGATCCTTCGTACCTAAGATCTGCGTATCGGTCAGATACGACGAAACGTCACGGCGATATGCTGCTCCCCGTTGTACCGTGACGCTCGAGATAAGACAAGGAATCCTTTGACGGTCTCGACAGAATTAACCGGGGAAACCTCCATTTCCCACCGTACGGGGTTTTCCCATCGGTTAAGCTTAAATCGCAGTCCCCTCGCAGAGCTAAAATAAGTACAGTGCACCGGAAGGTTGCACCGGAAGATCTGTTAAACTCACGGGATTAAAGACCGCCTGTTAAATTGAACATTTATATACAGTCTCTCTGTCTTTACCCTCTCTTTCTCGAGAAAGCTTGTACATACATTTAAAGTAGCCGAGTTTGTTGCGTCTGCACTTTCAGACACTTGTGCGTGCAACGATACGCGGGACGCATGCGAGAGCCGACGATTCAAAGGAGCTACCCCAAATTGGGACGACGATCGTCTTTTATCCCCGCGGATAACCGGACCTTTCACGCGCGCTCTCCCTCATACCACGCCGTATTTCCCCGTCAATCTCTCGTCTGAGGGATGTTTATTTGTTACCGCCGCGGCCTCGCACCGCAGGGCCATATCTCCGAAGAAAATTACTTGTCTCCCGCAGACCAAACGCCGCCATTCAAGCGGCAAACTTTAACCGCATTACGAAATTCACTTAAAACTTTCAATAAGTTCCCCCCAATTGATACCCGAATCGATATGACGTTCGTCTTTCTCCCCCCCCTCCCCTCCCCTCCCCTCCGGGGGGATAAATACCGTCGATGTGGCCGTTATTGATCGGCAACATAAAGTCCACTGTAGATTATTATCTCTCTCCGGCGCATCCATTTCTCCCATCGTAGATTATAGATTCCCGGGTCCGTGTTCAATTTTCTCGAACGGCCATCATAAATCTCGCTTGAAAATTGAAGGCTCCCTCCTTTCCCGTTCGAGGGGGCCCCTCCCCCCCCCCCCCCGAAAGGGGTATTCGCAGATTCTCCCGGTCGGTTTTTTGCCGGCCGTCAGCAGTTCCGCGAGTTTCTTTTTTGCCCGGCTCGCCGCCGCCACGGCTGCCGCGCCGCGCGCATAGTTTCCGCCGAATAATTACTTTGCATGCCAAATCTCCATCGCGACTACCTCCTCGTTGGCGGCCGTGTCTGCGTGACGGATAGCGGCGCGTAAATTAAAGCATCAGCCGCGTCGCTCGCGTTATATACCGCGCTGCCGCGCGCGTTCTCGAAAACGTAACGTGCCGATGGCGAAAATAGCCGCGGCACGTCGTCCGCGAACGAGCGATTCACGATGGCTGCCAGCGTTTCTCTCGGTTTTCCTTAGGTTTCCCGCGGAAAACGCGCCGGGGAAGTTGTTCCGCGGAATCTACACCCCGACAAAGCGCGCCCTTCTTTTCCGCGTCGGTCTCAAAACAGCCTTCGAAGGCACGAATAGCTTCGAAACTGTCGATTCAGAAACGGCTTATCGAGGCAATTAAACTTTTCCCCGGTGCAATACCGCGGGAAATGTTTCGCGTGAATAGGTATAGATACACATACGTATACACTCCACGGTGAATAAAGATAAAAAGTCTGCGAGTTGTTTATTTTTAATAGAAAATAGATTTCCTGAATTTCGAGAGGCGATAATAGAATAGGAGGGTTACCGAGAGAGAAGTGATTTTAGTGCATCGTGCGCATTGATTGTGTAATAAGATTCATTTGAATTACCTGTTTTAAGATGCTAAGAGAACGTTATGATAAGATTGATTTAATTTCTGTTTTTTATTATCGTTTGTTTTTATTACCAGTGCACCGGGAGAAAAAATGGTTCACAATAACCATAATCACGATAATTTATAGTCATTTTTTGAGACAATTATATTTTTATAATTATTCAATAATATAAATTATAGTTTAACTGTATTAAACCATATTAATGTTTTTTATAATTGTAATATTAGTCCATGCAACTTATTATATGATTGCCATAATCAAAATGAAGATTTTAATATGGTAAGTTGAATCATAAGGGAAAAGTATTACTATAATAATGTAAACTTATGATTATCAGTGCCAATATTATAGTAATAGTTCCTATCAAAATAATATTTCTGACTGTAATTATTTTACTATGTTGTTAGTCGTAAATATCACACATTTTTTTCTTAGTATAACTTTACGAGGAGCAACATGACAAATTATAGAAACGATTTTGCAAATCACTAATTTTTAATTAATAAATCTCACGCACTCAGGATACTCCTTGTACAAAGGTTTTCACGGGGTGTTTCTTATCGCCCGGGATAACAATAATGAATGGCTCGTGTAGATAATGCCAGGATCAGGCAAAACTATCCGGCGACCGAAACTCGGGGACGATTGGCCCCCGGTGTTGATTGCGAATCGATTGCGATCGAGCGCGCGTGTTGAATCAATTATAAGCCCGTGGCCGGCGATTATTGGCTGATCGGCCGCGGATTCATACGACCGACGGCGAATGCGGGTGGACGGAGCGTGCATGTGTCACACGTGCATCACGCGCACGTCGACCAGGTCCCGAATCATCCCGGACGGTTACATCCTCTCGACGGCCAACCGTCGCCTGCCACTCGACGGAGGTCAAGTCGTGTTTGACAGCGACACGTTTCGAGGGTCATTACACGGTCGGACGTGCGTGTTGAACGCGCATAGGGTTCACTATCAAAATTCTGACATACAGCTGGAATATCTCGTTAACATCGCACACGTGGCAGTTGCCACGATCAAGATGCGTTGTTCACTGTAAGTCATCATAGATGCACACCTGGAGATCTCGTATCCAACGCTTAAGGGGATGCCAAAGTTGTCCTGTTTTACCTGATCAATTTGATTATTTTCAATTCACTAATCTTTTAATTGCATTTACACACTGAGAAAGAAATATTGTCGATTTGACAAGATTTTTCAACTAAATTAATATTTTGTCAGTTCAAGAATTTATGCATTTAACTTAAATGCACAAATTTCAATTTAAGTATTTATATAGTTAATTGAAATATATAAATACTTGAATAGATAAAATTTAATTCAGTTGGAAAATTTAGTTTAATTAACATTTCTTTTCTCAGCGTAGAATTAAAAATCCTTTTTCATAATTAAAGTACAGATGATAACATGCGCATGTAAGAATTTTATACAAAAAACGAAAAAAAAATTTAATTAAAAATGACGTAATTATATTAATTATAATAATATAAACTAGATTTTTTCTTGGTTGAAAATATTTTTTATTTAACAGTTTTTTCTTTCAACTTATAAAGATTATTATTGAATAATAAAAATATATTTTTCTTAATAAAACATAATTTTTTATGTAGCAAAATATACCTATTTTTTAACGCTTTGTAATCTCATTTAAATATATATATTTTTAGTTTTGAAAATAAAGATATTTTGAAACCAAGAATGTTCTATTTTTTTTGTGCAGCGTCTACGAATAATACTAATTACTATTTGATAGATTGCACGCATAAAAATACGTGGAGTACTGATTCCTTCCTATTTTAATTCGTAATATACTAATATATAATCTGAAAAATGAATTCTGGAGCGGTGTCAAGCACTTTTTCAAAATTATACGACGCGGACGAGTCGATATGTTTCACGTTTCCCTCCTTTCAGCGCTCATATTTACCCCAAATGGGGATAAATGTAGTTTGATTGCGAGATGCAAACGATGCACACACATAAAACTCGATTTAGAGTTTGGCAGGCACAAAAGCGCGACATGCGCCAGGATTTATAGTCACGAGAAAGCTCCGGCGCGAATTCGCGGCTTGCACGAATTAACATTATAATAAGCTAAACGCAAATTCGACAAAACGCAAGAGGATAATCGAAAGCGCGTTTAATCGGCGCTTCGTAGTGCGGCAATAGTGGGTTACAGCTCGCCAGAGCACATTTGTTTATTCAACGAATGAGCTGTCGCGCTTTGTGATATGGTGACATTTCTCCAACGCTTCTCGTTTTGGAAAATTGCCTATGCAGTCAATAAATTTGATATGCAGCAATTATGGCAATGCCGCGGACAATTTATGGAAAAATTATGCGTGATCAACGAGAGTAATTAAACGTGCTGTGAAACGTACATGTTGCACACGTACAATAGAGTTCCCGAGATCAGCTCGCATTAAAATATTTTCTACGAGTGATACGTTCCATATGATGGACCGTGTTTATTTTTCACGTTTGAATTTGCAGTATTATTTCTTTCAATATAAACGAATGTATCAAAATCGATAGCAGCTAGTACCACCCAAAAAAATATTTTGCTGATATAGATAGATTCTTGATATCACAACCAAAATGTATCGCTAATTTTTGTATCAGCTAGAATTTTGACTGTTACGTATAGAATTGGAAAATTTTTTTCTATCAGCTATATTTGATTAAGTGTAATATAGTATATATCACATATTTACTAATTATTTATCTATCTCGGCTAGATTTTACACACACATCTAATTTTTGTTGAATTTACAAGATTTTTTTTTAGTGTATCGCACTAGGAATTATATGGAAATGGAGCGGTTATACAATCAGACATTACAATTAGACTTAATACGCTAAAAAATGTGTACACGATACACATATATCGAATTATGTAAATATGTGTGTAATAATTAATAACAATTTCTTGTTAATAATGTCCTCTTCTTCTTCAGTTTCTGTTTTTGATTTTATTCTGTGATGTTTACTTCTGGAAGTATTGGTTCTCCTTCAACGCGCGCTATGCGATTCTGTATCACTGCCTGAATTTGAACATCTGTTTATTTATAAAATATTTTTAACAAAGTGTATTAAAGCAATTAACAGAAATTCTTATTATTGAAAAATCAATATTTCTGCATAATATTAAAATATAAGTTCTTAATTTTTTGTGTTATTTCCTTATATATTTATCTTGTGTTAAATTAACATAAAAATTTTGGACATGTGAAATATATGTTTTACTGTGTATTCTAATAAGTTGTCTAATGTATACTTACTCATGTTGCAATTGGATTTTCTCTGGATAATGGTTTTGTAAATTCTTCTTAAATGCGAATAACTACTTAGAAAATCATACACTGCATGACATTCTTTTACCTTATACTTTGCTTTATATCCTTCTAAAATTGAATAATGTTTCTGTAACCATAAAGGTAATGTTTTGCTTTCATCAGTTATTCCTTGTTCGAGTAAATGGTACTTTAATGTTTTTAGAATATTAAATGTTTTTTTAATGCAAATCTGAACTGTATGTTGATAATCGTTTACTTTGCACTTTATTACATTAGAATCTAATTTATCGAATTTTCACGCCTCTGCATATTTTCTTCTTGTAATCAACCTGTAACGTAGAGTGTTTTTTATTAAATTTGGTACACAAAATTATTTCAGCGAGCATTTACAAAATTATTTATGAAAATCAAAGAGAGTTATATGGTTTATTTATCGGAATGTGTGTGTGTACATATTAATATATAATTTAAAAATCTATTACATTATGTGTATACTTCTAATTCTTTTTCTAATTTTAAACTGATATAAAAACACATGCAATTCTATTAACTATTTAATTATTTGTAAATATTTATATTTTTTTCTAATTTATTTTATTTCCTCTTATAAAATAGCCATGTAACCCTAAAGTTGCCTGCTAATCGCGATTGCATTGTTGCCTCTTTATTCCGATCGCGATTGGCTGTCTCGCGCTTGACTCGCTTCGTTCGTGTGTGAAGTTTGACAGTTTATATAGTTGACAGTTTTTGACAGTTTGACTGTTTAACGAGAGACGGAAAGACACAAAAAGAAGCAAGAAAAATACCGGAAAAAATTACTTAGACTGGAAGATTATAAAATAGCAGAGAGTATTTGTTTTGAATTGCAGATACGTTTAACTGATGCTTAACAAAGTAAGTTGAAATTTAATACAATATATTATGACATATTTAATTTAATATAATAATATTATGATATAACCATTTTTGTATCACCATCGCTGTTAGAAGGGTAAGGAAGAGACGTTGGACGCCACGACAGAAACACGTATTTATCAAGTAATTCTTATTATCTTAATTATTTTTTTTGCCAATACATTAAATATAATTATAATTTTTTTATTTGTATTGATTAAAAAATTGATATATTGTTATGTAAATGTATGTATATTAATTAAGTTCTTATTATAATAAGTTTAAATATATAGTTGACAATTACAGGCATTACTGCTAAAAATATTGTATGGCGAATTAAATAACCTCGCAGTTGAGAATATAAAATTAAGAAAAAAAATTGTGTGGTACGAAAAAAGAGAGAAAGAGAGAAAGAAACGGGAAACAAGATAAGGATCAGGGATTAAAATAAGATAAGAAAAAAGAAGGTATAAATATTATGTTATTGATATTGATAAGTATACAAGTAATATAATTAATGCTACTCGAACATGTTAAGTTTTTGTTTCAATATTTATAATTGGTAAACATTTTCATTTCTTAATAATTTTCGAATAAATTTTTATTCTTTGGAGGATTTTTTCGAAGTTTTTTAATATATTTGATTAATTTTATTGATCTTGTACTGATTTTTGAATGTGTATGTACTTGACGTTTCTTTTTTACTTTTATAAGGTAAAAATATATTTTGGTTATATTTTGGTAGAATTTATCTTCTTTTTGTAAAAATCAAGTGATAGTTTGTTCCTTACATAATTTTATTTAAATTGATTTATTTATTATACATTATTCATTTTTTAATTATAAACATATGTAGATGTACGTAACATTATTAATATTTATATGGAATATACATGACTATACGGCAATCATATTTGTTAATGCACATATGTATAAATTTTAATAACAATATTAGTAAAACACAATATAAACACAACAAATAACATTAATATAATTAAAATTATATATGTATATGCATGTATACAGGGTGACAGCTAACCGGCAGCCAATCTGTAATAGATAGATATATGTATATATATATATATAGATATACTAATAGATAGATGTATACAAATATACTAATAGATATATTAATATACAAATAAACGTAAATATATATATATATATTTATGTTTATTTCTATATTAGTATATCTATACATCTATCTATTAGTATATCTATATATATCTATCTATTACAGATTGGCTGCCAGTTAGCTGTCACCCTGTATATATGTATATACATATATATTTTATTTATATTAATGTTATTTGTTGTGTTTATATTGTGTTTTTACTAATATTGTTATTAGAATTTATACATATGTGCATTAACAAATATGATTGCCGTATACATGTATATTCAATATAAATATTAATAATGTTATGTACATCTACATATGTTTATAATTAAAAAATGAATAATGTATAATAAATAAATCAATTTAAATAAATTATGTAAGGAACACTATCACTTGATTTTTACAAAAAGAAGATAAATTCTATCAAAACCTTATAAAAGTAAAAAAAAAACGTTAAGTACATATACATTCATAAATCAGTCGAAAGATCAATAAAATCAATCAAATATATTTAAATACGTCATATATAATTATATCTAAATTATTTCTTCATAAGATAATATTAATGTGAGTTTTTAATTGCAATCAATCCAATTAAATCGCTACATTCAATTTTGAAATATCAAGATTTCTTTCTCGTAAAAGTTCAATAACATTATTTTCTTCAGATCAGATTCATATGTAATATACACACATGTAAATCCAGTTTGCCATTCAAGAGGCTTTACAATGTGCCTACATACAATTTCATTTTACTAAAACAAAATTATTATGTATAATGTAAATAATGAATTTACGAGAAAGAAATCTTGATATCTCAAAATTGAGTGTACCGATTTAATTGGATTGGTTGCAATTGAAAACTCACATTAATATTATTTCAGGAAAACATAATTTAGATATAATTATATATGACGTTATATATAATTATATGTAATTATATATGATTTATATATACCAGCATATATAATTATATATAAATTATTTATGGGCACTATATATAATTTATATATAATTTATATATATTTATATATATTTTATATATGGACTCCATTGTTCTTGCCGGCTTATATCTGAAGAAATGCAAATGCTTTATATGATTATATATAATAATCAGGTCATATCTGATTGTACCTATTGAAGTTGAGTAATCATATATAGATATATATATAAATCCTATAAAGTCATATATAGTTTCATATATGAAAGAATAAGAACAACTGAGTCTATATATGAATCTTTCCGAGAAAAAATAATTATATATAATTATATCTAAATTATTTTTTCATGAGATAATATTAATGTGAGTTTTCAATTGCAACCAATCCAAATAAATTGGTACACTCAATTTTGAGATATCAAGATTTCTTTCTCGTAAAAGTTCAATAACATTATTTTCTTCAGATCTTCAAATGACATTATATACAATCATATAAAAAAATGGCATTATACAATCGTATACGATTGTATGTAACCATATATAAACATATATAACCACATAGCCATATATAATTATATACAACCACATATAATTATATATAATCATATATGATTATATATAATTAACATTATATACAATCAGATTGTATGTAACCATATACAGATATATAAATATTTATATATAAATAACCATATATAGATATTTCTAATGAGTAAATCATAAAAATAGTGGCAGTCCTCTTCCACATCAGACAGGAACAAGAAGCTAATTTTTGCTTGCCTTAACCACGCTACGAGTGATCTTTATGTAGCCGATCGACTGCACTTTGCTCCTGAGAGAGTACGCCGCCTATCGACGGCGCCGCGCTCTAACTAGCGGGCAAGTCTGCATATCTAATTGTATATGGCGCCATATATAATGCTATATATAATTATATATAGGATGCTCACATAGCATTATATCTGGCGTCACATACAATTATATAAAATTAGATATGGTGCTATATCTGATTATATATGGACCCAGATTAGCCACATTAATATATATGGCTATATATGACTATATAGTTGTATATAATGCTATATATAATTATATACAAAATGCACTACTAACACAGCATTATATATGGCGCCACATACAATTATATACAATTAGATATGGTATTCAGTTAAACGTACCTGCAATTAAAAATATACATTTTACATAACGATATATTAATTTTTTAATTAATACAAATAAAAAAAGAATTATAATTATATTTAATGTATTGGCAAAAAAGATAATTAAGATAATTAAAAATTACTTGATAAATATGTGTTACTGTCGTGGGGTTCAACGTCTCTTCTCTATCCTTCTAACAGCGATGGAGTAACAATATAGTACTGGCACCCGTAATAGTTCTAGAGTTCCTGATAGATTTCAGCAATAGTTCTGTACATTAAATATATTAAACAGTTTTTTAATTTGGCTGTTGGCATTGCACTACAAGAGTAAGGTACCACTTTTGGCGAGTTTCAACTAACTTTATGGCATTTTCTAACAGTTCCGCAATAGTTTCAAAGCTTTTTATATGTTTCGTCGACAGTTCCGGTCTTTAAGCATTTTTAAACAATTTTTTTATTAGACGGCTGGCACCGCACTACAAGAGTAAACTACCATTTTATAGCGAGTTCCAGACGAGTACATAGCATTTTTCAATAATTCTGTAATAGTTCCGAAGCTATTTGCAAGTTTCGTCGACATATCAGGTTTTTAAGCATTTTTAAGCAATTTTTTTATTAGACGGCTGGCACCGCACTACAAGAGTAAACTACCATTTATAGCGAGTTCCAGACGAGTACATAGCATTTTCAATATTCTGTAATAATTCCGAAGCTATTGCAAGTTTCGTCGACATATCGGGTTTTTAAGCATTTTTAAGCAATTTTTTTATAAAACGGCTGGCAGCACTACAAGAGTATTAATTTTATAGCGAGTTCCTACGAAATACATAAAATAATTTAAAAATGAGGTGCTAACTTTCAGTGGCACCTCATTAATGAAAATTGAACATTTTACAGCAGTTCTACTTGCACCCGTAATAGTTCTAAAGTTCCTGATAGATTTTAGCAATAGTTCTGTACATTAAATATATTTAAACAGTTTTTAATTTGGCTGTTGGCATTGCACCACAAGAGTAAAGTACCACTGTTTGGCGAGTTTCAGTCAACTTTTGACATTTTCTAAAAGTTCTGCAATAATGTCAAAGCTTTTGTAGATTTCGTCGACAGTTCCGGTCTTTAAGCATTTTTAAGCAATTTTTTTTATTAGACGGCTGGCACCGCACTACAAGAGTAAACTACCATTTTATAGCGAGTGCCAGACGAGTACATAACTATTTTAATAGTTCTGCAATAGTTTCAAAGCTTTTTGCAGGTTTTGTCGACACTCCGTGTCTTTTAAGTATTTTTAAAACAATTTTTTAGTAGACCGCTGGCACCGCACTACAAGAGTAAACTACCATTTTATAGCGAATTTCAGAAGAGTACATAGCATGTTTTAATAGTTCTGCAATAGGTCCAAAGCTTTTTGCAGATTTCGTCGACAGTTCCGGTTTTTAAGCATTTTTAAACAATTTTTTTATTAGACGGCTAACACCGCACTACAAGAGTAAATTACCATTTTATAGCGAGATCCAGACGAATACATAACATATTTTAATAGTTCTGCAATAGTGACAAAGCTTTCTGTAGGTTTCGTCGACAGTTCCGGTCTTTGAGCATTTTTAAGAATTTTTTAATTAGACGGCTGGCACCGCACTACAAGAATAAATTACAATTTTATAGCGAGTTCCAGACATACATATTTAATAGTTCTGCAATAGTGACAACGTTTTTTGTAGGTTTCGTCCGACAGTTTCGGTCTTTAAGCATTTTTAAAGAATTTTTTTATTAGACGGCTGGCACCGCACTACAAGAGTAACTTACAATTTTATAGCGAGTTCCAGACAAGTACATAGCATTTTCAATAGTTCTGCAATAGTTTCAAAGCTTTTTGCAGGTTTCGTCGACAGTTCCGGTTCTTTAAAGCATTTTTAAGCAATTTCTTTATTAGACGGCTGGCACCGCACTACAAGAGTAAACTACCATTTTATAGCGAGTTCCAGACGAGTACATAGCATATTTTAATAGTTCTGCAATAGTTCCAAAGCTTTTTGCAGGTTTCGTCGACAGTTCCGGTCTTTAAGCATTTTAAGCAATTTCTTTATTAGACGGCTGGCACCGTACTACAAGAGTAAACTACTATTTTATAGCGAATTCCAGAAGAGTACATAGCATATTTTAATAGTTCTGCAATAGTGTTAAAGTTTTTTGTAGGTTTCGTCGACAGTTTCAGTCTTTAAGCATTTAAAAAAAATTTTTTTATTAGACGGCTGGCAACCGCACTACAAGAGTAACCTACCATTTTATAGGCGAGTTCAGACGAGTACTTAGCATTTCTCAATAGTTCTGCAATAGTTCCAAAGCTTTTGCAGGTTTCGTCGACAGTTCCGGTCTTTAAGTATTTAAAAAAAATTTTTTTATTAGACGGCTGGCACCGCACTACAAAAGTAAACTACAATTTTATAGCGAGTTTCAGACGAGTACATAGCATTTCTCAATAGTTCTGCAATAGTGCCAAAGCTTTTTGCAGGTTTCGTCGACAGTTCCGGTCTTTAAGCATTTTTAGGTAATTTGTTTATTAGACGGCTGGCACCGCACTACAGGAGGTAAACTACCATTGTATCGTGGAGGTGTCCAGACGAGTACATAACATTTTCAATAGTTCTGCAATAGTGACAAAGCTTTTTATAGGTTTCGTCGACATTTTCGATCTTTAAGTATTTTATTAAAACAATTTTTTTATTAGACTGCTGGCACTCCACTACAAGAGTAAACTACCATTTTATAGCAAGTTCAGACGAGTACATAGCATTTTTTAATAGTTTTGCAATATTCCAAATCTTTATGCAGGTTTTGTCGACAGTTTCCGGTTTTTAGCATTTTTAGGCGATTTGTTTATTAGACGGCTGGCACCGCACTACAAGAGTAAACTACAATTTTATAGCGAGTTCCAGACAACCACCACAGCATTCTCCATATATTTCTGCAATAGTTTCAAAGCTTTTGTAGGTTTTATCGACAGTTCGTTTGACAACAATGGTATTTATAAGTAACCTCTTTCTAAACCTCTAAGGATAAGTATTTATACATGTCATGAATTACTGGTTAACAATAGAGCGACATTGTAAGTTGATGTACAAATAAATATTATATTAAAATTAAATATATTCACAAATAATATTGTAATTATGTTGGTAATTTAACTTAAACAATCATATGACTTTTTAATTTAATATAAAAACGTTTCTCAAATTAACTTTTACTTAAACTAGAAACAAATTAATCTTAACGTAAATTTTAATAGAATTAGTATTTATTTACGTACTTTTACATAATAGATTCATGTCATAATCAATTAAATTTCATTAACTTAGTTAAAAATTAGATTAACTAACCCAACTCTAAAATTTAAAAAATGTCAAATTACATTATTAACACATACCTATCAGATACCATAAAATTGGCTGAAGTTTAAATACCATAGCGTAGTATTCATATTCTGATAGTGCGAGACAGGATCAAATAAAAAATTGTTTAAAAATGTTTAAAGACCGAACTGTCGACAAAATCTACAAAAAGCTTTAGAACTATTGCAGAACTATTGAAAAATGCTATGTACTCGTCTGGAATTTGCTATAAAAATAGTAGTTTACTCTGGTAGTGCGGTGCCAACCGTCTATAAAAAAATTGTTTTAAACATGCTTAAAGACCGGAATTGTCGACGAAACCTGCAAAAAGCTTTGGAACTATTGCTGAACGATTGAAAATGCTATGTAATCGTCTGAACTCGCTATAAAATGGTAGTTTACTTTTTTAGTGCGGTGCCAGCCGTATAATTAAAAAATTGTTTAAATATATTTAATGTAGAATACAGAACTATTGTTAAAATCTATCAAAAACTCTAGAACTATTACGGGTGCAAGTATACTGCTTTTAAAAACGTTCAATTTTTTTATAGTGCCAGGGAAATAGCACCTCATATTTTCAAATATCAATTTTTTTAAATAAATCAACGAACTATTTCTGAAACTTATCAGGAATTCTATGAAAAAACTTTATGTATATACATAACTTAGTTAGAAAAATAACCATCAATTGATATCAAATTAAGGGAGAGATTGATATAAATTGCATTGATCAAATCAAATTGATGTCGATTTGATGGTTATTTCTCACTGGAAGGGTTAGAAAGATAAACAGAGACGAACAAAAACAAGGAAGATATGAAAAAATAATATGGGCAAAATATAATAGAGTGTACAAAGAAATAAAAATAGATGAGAAGCTTTTGTATATTTTAGTGGGGTAAAATAAGAGTAGGGAGTTAGTCTATGATAGCGAGATTTAAGTGCGGAAACGAGGCATTAGGGAATAGATATTGGAAAAAGGAAAAAGTGTAGGCTATACATTTAAAAGTAGAGACTTTAGAACCAATATTAGAAGAATTTACAGAATTGCGAAGACAAAATTTCTCTGTTAGGAAAATGTTATCAGAGGTAGATATAGGTACAAAATGGATGAAAAATGTATTAAAGACGAGAAATGACAAAGAAAAGCGTAATAGTCATTAAGAGTCCTATGTTATTATGTAATTAAGCTATGTAACCTTTTTTCAAAGGCCGAAATGTTTAAGAAATAAACGAGTTGTATATATGTTATATGCAATAGTAATTTTATGCAGGGTGTAATAACAAATAAAAAAATAACAGTTGGCGCGCGCGAAGCGCTGCATGTTCTAGCTTCCTCTTATTAAAATAGCCATGTAACCCTAAAGTTGCCTGCTAATCGCGATTGCATTGTTGCCTCTTTATCCGATCGCTATTGGCCTGTCTCGCGCGTGACTCGCTTCGTTCGTGTGTGAGTTTGACAGTTTATAGTCTGAACAGTTTTTGACAGTTTGATTTAGAGAGACGGAAAGACACAAAAGAAGCAAGAAAAATACCGGCGAAAATTATTAGACTGGAAGATTACCAAAATAGCAGAGAGTATTGTTTTGAATTGCAGATACGTTTAACTGATGCTTAACAAAGTAAGTTGAAATTTAATACAATATATTATGACATATTTAATTTAATATAATAATATTATGATATAACATTTTTTGTATCACCATCGCTGTTAGAAGGGTAATGAAGAGACGTTGGACGCACGACAGGAAACACGTATTTATCAAGTAATTCTTATTATCTTAATATTTTTTTTTGCCCAATACATAAATATACTTATAATTTTTTTATTTGTATTGATTAAACAATTGATATATTGTTTATGTAAATGTATGTATACTTAATTAAGTTCTTATTATAATAAGTGTTAAATATATAGTTGACACTACAGGCCATTACTGCTAAAAATATTGTATGGCGAATTAAATAACCTCGCAGTGCGAATATAAAATTAAGAAAAAAAATTGTGTGTACGACAAACAAGAGAGAAAGAGAGAAGAAACGGGAAACAAGATAAGGATCAGATTAAATAAGATAAGAAAAAGAAGGTTATAAATATATGTTATTGATATTGAGAAGTATACAAGAATATAATTAATGCTACTCGAACATGTTAAGTTTTTGTTTCAATATTTATAATTGGTAAACATTTTCATTCCTTAAATAATTTTCGAATAAATTTTTATTCTTTGGAGGATTTTTCGAAGTTTTTTAAATATATTTGATTAATTTTATTGATCTTGTACTGATTTTTGAATGTGTATGTACTTGACGTTTCTTTTTTATTTTATAGGTAAAAATATATTTGGTTATATTTGGTAGAATTTATCTTCTTTTGTAAAAATCAAGTGATAGTTTGTTCCTTACATAATTTTATTTAAATTGATTTATTATATACATTATTCATTTTTTAATTATAACCATATGTAGATGTAACGTAACATTATTAATATTTATATTGAATATACATGACTATACGGCAATCATATTTGTTAATGCACATATGTATAAATTGTTAATAACAATATTAGTAAAACACAATATAAACACAACAAATAACATTAATATAATTAAAATTATATATGTATATGCATATATACAGGGTGACAGCTAACCGGCAGCCAATCTGTAATAGATAGATATATGTATATATATATATAGATATACTAATAGATAGAGTTATACAAATATACTAATAGATATATTAATATACAAATAAACGTAAATATATATATATATATATTATGTTATTTCTATATTAGTATATCTATACATCTATCTATTAGTATTCTATATATATCTATCTATTACAGATTGGCTGCCAGTTAGCTGTCACCCTGTATATATGTATATACATATATAATTTTATTTATATTAATGTTATTTGTTGTGTTTATATTGTGTTTTTACTAATATTGTTATTAGAATTTATCCATATGTGCATTAACAAATATGATTGCCGTATACTGTATATTCAATATAATATTAATAATGTTATGTACATCTACATATGTTTATAATTAAAAAATGAATAATGTATAATAAATAAATCAATTTAAATAAAATTATGTAGAGAACACTATCACTTGATTTTTACAAAAGAAGATAAATTCTATCAAAACCTTATAAAAGTAAAAAAAAAAACGTTAAGGTACATATACATTCACAAATCAGTCGAAGATTCAATAAAATCAATCAAATATATTTAATACGTCATATATAATTATATCTAAATGATTTTTTCATAAGATAGATATTAATGTGAGTTTTTAATTGCAATCATCCAATTAAATCGGTACATTCAATTTTGAGATATCAAGATTTCTTTCTCGTAAAAGTTCAATAACATTATTTTCTTCAGATCAGATTCATATGTAATATACACACATGTAAATCCAGTTTGCCATTCAAGAGGCTTTACAATGTGCCTACATACAATTTTATTTTACTAAAACAAAATTATTATGTATAATGTAAATAATGAATTTACGAGAAAGAAATCTTGATATCTCAAAATTGAGTGTACCGATTTAATGGGATTGGTTGCAATTGAAAAACTCACATTAATATTATTTCAGGAAAACATAATTTAGATATAATTATATATGACGTTATATATAATTATATGTAATTATATGATTTATATATACCAGCATATATTAATTATATATAAATTATTTATGGGCACTATATATAATTTATATATATTTTTATATATGGACTCCATTGTTCTTGCCGGCTTATATCTGAAGAAATGCAAATGCTTTATATGATTATATATAATAATATCAGGTCATATCTGATTGTATCTATTGAAGTTGAGTAATCATATATAGATATATATATAATCCTATAAAGTCATATATAGTTTCATATATGAAAGAATAAGAACAACTGAGTCTATATATGAATCTTTCCGAGAAAAAATAATTATATATAATTATATCTAAATTATTTTTTCATGAGATAATATTAATGTGAGTTTTCAATTGCAACCAATCCAAATAAATTGGTACACTCAATTTTGAGATATCAAGATTTCTTTCTCGTAAAAGTTCAATAACATTATTTTCTTCAGATCTTCAAATGACATTATATACAATCATATAAAAAAAATGGCATTATACAATCACATACGATTGTATGTAACCATATATAAACATATATAACCACATACCCATATATAATTATATACAACCACATATAATTATATATAATCATATATGATTATATATAATTAACATTATATACAATCAGATTGTATGTAACCATATACAGATATATAAATATTTATATATAAATAACCATATATAGATATTTCTAATGAGTAAATCATAAAAATAGTGGCAGTCCTCTTCCACATCAGATAGGAACAAGAAGCTAATTTTTGCTTGCCTTAACCACGCTACGAGTGACCGCGCTCTAACTAGCGGGCAAGTCTGCATATCTAATTGTATATGGCGCCATATATAATGCTATATATAATTATATATAGGATGCTCACATAGCATTATATCTGGCGTCAGATACAATTATATAAAATTAGATATGGTGCTATATCTGATTATATATAGACCCAGATTAGCCACATTAATATATATGGCTATATGACTATATAGTTGTATATAATGCTATATATAATTATATATAAAATGCACTACTAACACAGCATTATATATGGCGCCACATACAATTATATACAATTAGATATGGTATTCAGTTAAGCGTACCTGCAATTAAAAATATACATTTTACATAACAATATATTAATTTTTTAATCAATACAAATAAAAAGAAGAATTATAATTATATTTAATGTATTGGCAAAAAGATAATTAAGATAATTAAGAATTACTTGATAAATGTGTGTTACTGTCGTGGGGTTCAACGTCTCTTCTCTATCCTTCTAACAGCGATGGAGTAACAATATAGTACTGGCACCCGTAATAGTTCTAGAGTTCCTGATAAATTTCAGCAATAGTTCTGTACATTAAATATATTTAAACAGTTTTTCAATTTGGCTGTTGGCATTGCACTACAAGAGTAAGGTACCACTTTTTGGCGAGTTTCAACCAACTTTATGGCATTTTCTAACAGTTCTGCAATAATGTCAAAGCTTTTGTAGATTTCGTCGACAGTTCCGGTCTTTAAGCATTTTTAAGCAATTATTTTATTAGACGGCTGGCACCGCACTACAAGAGTAAACTACCATTTTATAGCGAGTTTCAGACAAGTACATATTTTAATAGTTCTGCAATAGTGACAAAGTTTTTTGTAGGTTTTGTCGACAGTTCCGGTCTTTAAGCATTTTTAAAGAATTTTTTTATTAGACGGCTGGCACCGCACTACAAGAGTAAACTACAATTTTATAGCGAGTTCCAGACAAGTACATAGCATTTTTCAATAGTTCTGCAATAGTTTCAAAGCTTTTTGCAGGTTTCGTCGACAGTTCCGGTTTTTGAGCATTTTTAAGAATTTTTTTATTAGACGGCTGGCACCGCACTACAAGAGTAAACTACAATTTTATAGCGAGTTCCAGACAAGTACACACCATTTTTCAATAGTTCTGCAATAGTTCCAAAGCTTTTTGCAGGTTTCGTCGACAGTTCCTGTCTTCAAGTATTAAAAAAAAATTTTTTTATTAGACGGCTGGCACCGCACTACAAGAGTAAACTACAATTTTATAGCGAGTTTCAGACAAATACATAGCATATTTTAATAGTTCTGCAATAGTTCCAAAGCTTTTTGCAGGTTTCGTCGACAGTTCCGGTCTTTAAGCATTTTTAAAGAATTTTTTTATTAGACCGCTGGCACCGCACTACAAAAGTAAACTACACTTTTTATAGCGAGTTTCAAACAAGTACATAGCATTTCTCAATAGTTCTGCAATAGTTCCAAAGCTTTTTGCAGGTTTCGTCGACAGTTCTGGTCTTTAAGTATTTTTAAACAATTTTTTAGTAGACCGCTGGCACCGCACTACAAGAGTAAACTACCATTTTTATAGCGAGTTCCAGACAAGTACATAGCATATTTTAATAGTTCTGCAATAGTTTCAAAGCTTTTTGCAGGTTTCGTCGACAGTTCCGGTTTTTGAGCATTTTTAAGAATTTTTTTTATTAGACGGCTGGCACCGCACTACAAGAGTAAACTACCAATTTTATAGCGAGTTCCAGACAAGTACACACCATTTTTCAATAGTTCTGCAATAGTTCCAAAGCTTTTTGCAGGTTTCGTCGACAGTTCCTGTCTTCAAGTATTAAAAAAAATTTTTTTTATTAGACGGCTGGCACCGCACTACAAAAGTAAACTACAATTTTATAGCGAGTTTCAGACAAATACATAGCATTTTTTAATAGTTCTGCAATAGTTCCAAAGCTTTTTGCAGGTTTCGTCGACAGTTCCGGTCTTTGAGCATTTTTAAGAATTTTTTTATTAGACGGCTGGCACTGCACTACAAAAATAAACTACAATTTTATAGGAGTTCCAGACAAGTACATAGCATATTTTAATAGTTCTGCAATAGTTCCAAAGCTTTTTGCAGGTTTCGTCGACAGTTCCGGTCTTTAAGCATTTTTAAAGAATTTTTTTATTAGACCGCTGGCACCGCACTACAAGAGTAAACTACACTTTTATAGCGAGTTTCAGACGAGTACATAGCATTTCTCAATAGTTCTGCAATAGTTCCAAAGCTTTTTGCAGGTTTCGTCGACAGTTCTGGTCTTTAAGTATTTTTAAACAATTTTTTAGTAGACCGCTGGCACCGCACTACAAGAGTAAACTACCATTTTATAGCGAGTTCCAGACAAGTACATAGCATATTTTAATAGTTCTGCAATAGTTTCAAAGCTTTTTGCAGGTTTCGTCGACAGTTCCGGTTTTTGAGCATTTTTAAGAATTTTTTTATTAGACGGCTGGCACCGCACTACAAGAGTAAACTACAATTTTATAGCGAGTTCCAGACAAGTACACACCATTTTTCAATAGTTCTGCAATAGTTCCAAAGCTTTTTGCAGGTTTCGTCGACAGTTCCTGTCTTCAAGTATTAAAAAAAAATTTTTTTATTAGACGGCTGGCACCGCACTACAAAAGTAAACTACAATTTTATAGCGAGTTTCAGACAAATACATAGCATTTTTTAATAGTTCTGCAATAGTTCCAAAGCTTTTTGCAGGTTTCGTCGACAGTTCCGGTCTTTGAGCATTTTTAAGAATTTTTTTATTAGACGGCTGGCACTGCACTACAAAAATAAACTACAATTTTATAGCGAGTTCCAGACAAGTACATAGCATATTTTAATAGTTCTGCAATAGTTCCAAAGCTTTTTGCAGGTTTCGTCGACAGTTCCGGTCTTTAAGCATTTTTAAAGAATTTTTTTATTAGACCGCTGGCACCGCACTACAAGAGTAAACTACACTTTTATAGCGAGTTTCAGACGAGTACATAGCATTTCTCAATAGTTCTGCAATAGTTCCAAAGCTTTTTGCAGGTTTCGTCGACAGTTCCGGTCTTTAAGTATTTTTAAACAATTTTTTAGTAGACCGCTGGCACCGCACTACAAGAGTAAACTACCATTTTATAGCGAGTTCCAGACAAGTACATAGCATATTTTAATAGTTCTGCAATAGTTCCAAAGCTTTTTGCAGGTTTCGTCGACAGTTCCGGTTTTTAGCATTTTTAGGCGATTTGTTTATTAGACGATTGGCACCGCACTACAGGAGTAAACTACCATTTTATAGCGAGTTCCAGACAAGTACATAGCATATTTTAATAGTTCTGCAATAGTGACAAAGTTCTTTGTAGGTTTCGTCGACAGTTCCGATCTTTAAGCATTTTTTAAGAATTTTTTTATTAGACGGCTGGCACCGCACTACAAGAGTATACTACAATTTTATAGCGAGTTCCAGACAACCACACAGCATTCTCCAATATATTTCTGCAATAGTTTCAAAGCTTTTTGTAGGTTTTATCGACAGTTCGTTTGACAAACAATGGTATTTATAAGTAACCTCTTTCTAAACCTCTAACGATAAGTATTTATACATGTTATGAATTACTGGTTAACAATAGAGCGACATTGTAAGTTGATTTACAAATAAAATATTATATTAAAATTAAATATATTTGACGAATAATATTGTAATTATGTTGGTAATTTAACTTAAACAAATCATATGACTTTTTAATTTAATATAAAAAAGTTTCTCAAAATTAACTTTTACTTTAACTAGAAACAAATTAATCTTAACGTAAATTTAATAGAATTAGTATTTATTTACGTAACTTTTAACATAATAGAATTCATTCATAATCAATTAAATTTCATTAACTTAGTTAAAAATTAGATTAACTAACCCAACTCTAAAATTTAAAAAATGTCAATTACATTACTAACACATACCTATCAGATACCATAAAATTGGCTGAAGTTTAAATACCATAGCGTAGTATTCATATCTGATAGTGCGAGACAGGATCAAATAAAAAATTGTTTAAAAATGTTTAAAGACCGGAACTGTCGACAAAATCTACAAAAAGCTTTAGAACTATTGCAGAACTATTGAAAAATGCTATGTACTCGTCTGGAATTTGCTATAAAATAGTAGTTTACTCTTGTAGTGCGGTGCCAGCCGTCTAATAAAAAAATTGTTTAAACATGCTTAAAGACCGGAATTGTCGACAAAACCTGCAAAAAGCTTTGGAACTATTGCTGAACTATTAAAAAATGCTATGTAATCGTTTGGAACTCGCTATAAAATGGTAGTTTACTTTTTTAGTGCGGTGCCAGCCGTATAATTAAAAAATTGTTTAAATATATTTAATGTAGAATACAGAACTATTGTTAAAATCTATCAAAAACTCTAGAACTATTACGGGTGCAAGTATAACTGCTGTTAAAACGTTCAATTTTTATTAATGAGGTGCCAAGGGAAAATAGCATCTCATATTTTCAAATATCAATTTTTTTAAAATAAATCAACGGAACTATTTCTGAAACTTATCAGGAATTCTATGAAAAGACTTTATGTATATACATAACTTAATTAGAAAAATAACCCATCAAATTGATATCAAATTAAGGGAGAATTGATATAAATTGCATTGATCAAATCAAATTGATGTCGATTTGATGGTTATTTCTCACTGGAAAGGTTAGAAAGATAAACAGAGACGAACAAAAACAAGGAAGATATGAAAAAATAATATGGGCAAAATATAATAGAGTGTACAAAGAAATAAAAATAGATGAGAAGCTTTTGTATATATTAGTGGGGTAAAATAAAAGTAGGGAGTTAGTCCATGATAGCGAGATTTAAGTGCGGAAACGAGGCATTAGGGAATAGATATTGGAAAAAGGAAAAGTGTAGGCTATACAATTTAAAAGTGGAGACTTTAGAACCAATATTAGAAGAATTTACAGAATTGCGAAAACAAAATTTCTCTGTTAGGAAAATGTTATCAGAGGTAGATATAGGTACAAAATGGATGAAAAATGTATTAAAGACGAGAAATGACAAAGAAAAGCGTAAATAGTCATTAAGAGTCCTATGTTATTATGTAATTAAGCTATGTAACCTTTTTTCAAAGGCCGAAATGTTTAATAAATAAACGAGTTGTATATATGTTATATGCAATAGTAATTTTATGCAGGGTGTAATAACAAATAAAAAAATAACAGTTGGCGCGCGCGAAGCGCGTGCATGTTCTAGTCCTCTTATAAAATAGCCATGTAACCCTAAAGTTGCCTGCTAATCGCGATTGCATTGTTGCCTCTTTATTCCGATCGCGATTGGCTGTCTCGCGCTTGACTCGCTTCGTTCGTGTGTGAAGTTTGACAGTTTATATAGTTGACAGTTTTTGACAGTTTGACTGTTTAACGAGAGACGGAAAGACACAAAAAGAAGCAAGAAAAATACCGGGAAAAAATTACTTAGACTGGAAGATTATAAAATAGCAGAGAGTATTTGTTTTGAATTGCAGATACGTTTAACTGATGCTTAACAAAGTAAGTTGAAATTTAATACAATATATTATGACATATTTAATTTAATATAATAATATTATGATATAACCATTTTTGTATCACCATCGCTGTTAGAAGGGTAAGGAAGAGACGTTGGACGCCACGACAGAAACACGTATTTATCAAGTAATTCTTAATTATCTTAATTATTTTTTTTGCCAATACATTAAATATAATTATAATTTTTTTATTTGTATTGATTAAAAAATTGATATATTGTTATGTAAATATATGTATATTAATTAAGTTCTTATTATAATAAGTTTAAATATATAGTTGACAATTACAGGCATTACTGCTAAAAATATTGTATGGCGAATTAAATAACCTCGCAGTTGAGAATATAAAATTAAGAAAAAAAATTGTGTGGTACGAAAAAAAGAGAAAAAGAGAGAAAGAAACGGGAAACAAGATAAGGATCAGGATTAAAATAAGATAAGAAAAAAGAAGGTATAAATATTATGTTATTGCTATTGATAAGTATACAAGAATATAATTAATGCTACTCGAACATGTTAAGTTTTTGTTTCAATATTTATAATTGGTAAACATTTTCATTTCTTAAATAATTTTCGAATAAATTTTTATTCTTTGGAGGATTTTTCAAAGTTTTTTAAATATATTTGATTAATTTTATTGATCTTGTACTGATTTTTGAATGTGTATGTACTTGACGTTTCTTTTTTACTTTTATAAGGTAAAAATATATTTTGGTTGTATTTTGGTAGAATTTATCTTCTTTTTGTAAAAATCAAGTGATAGTTTGTTCCTTACATAATTTTATTTAAATTGATTTATTTATTATACATTATTCATTTTTTAATTATAAACATATGTAGATGTACGTAACATTATTAATATTTATATTGAATATACATGACTATACGGCAATCATATTTGTTAATGCACATATGTATAAATTTTAATAACAATATTAGTAAAACACAATATAAACACAACAAATAACATTAATATATGTATAAATTTTAATAACAATATTAGTAAAACACAATATAAACACAACAAATAACATTAATATAATTAAAATTATATATGTATATGCATGTATACAGGGTGACAGCTAACCGGCAGCCAATCTGTAATAGATAGATATATGTATATATATATATATATAGATATACTAATAGATAGATGTATACAAATATACTAATAGATATATTAATATACAAATAAACGTAAATATATATATATATATTTATGTTTATTTCTATATTAGTATATCTATACATCTATCTATTAGTATATCTATATATATCTATCTATTACAGATTGGCTGCCAGTTAGCTGTCACCCTGTATATATGTATATACATATATAATTTTATTTATATTAATGTTATTTGTTGTGTTTATATTGTGTTTTTACTAATATTGTTATTAGAATTTATACATATGTGCATTAACAAATATGATTGCCGTATACATGTATATTCAATATAAATATTAATAATGTTATGTACATCTACATATGTTTATAATTAAAAAATGAATAATGTATAATAAATAAATCAATTTAAATAAAATTATGTAAGGAACACTATCACTTGATTTTTACAAAAAGAAGATAAATTCTATCAAAACCTTATAAAAGTAAAAAAAAACGTTAAGTACATATACATTCATAAATCAGTCGAAAGATCAATAAAATCAATCAAATATATTTAAATACGTCATATATAATTATATCTAAATTATTTCTTCATAAGATAATATTAATGTGAGTTTTTAATTGCAATCAATCCAATTAAATCGCTACATTCAATTTTGAAATATCAAGATTTCTTTCTCGTAAAAGTTCAATAACATTATTTTCTTCAGATCAGATTCATATGTAATATACACACATGTAAATCCAGTTTGCCATTCAAGAGGCTTTACAATGTGCCTACATACAATTTCATTTTACTAAAACAAAATTATTATGTATAATGTAAATAATGAATTTACGAGAAAGAAATCTTGATATCTCAAAATTGAGTGTACCGATTTAATTGGATTGGTTGCAATTGAAAACTCACATTAATATTATTTCAGGAAAACATAATTTAGATATAATTATATATGACGTTATATATAATTATATGTAATTATATATGATTTATATATACCAGCATATATAATTATATATAAATTATTTATGGGCACTATATATAATTTATATATAATTTATATATATTTATATATATTTTTATATATGGACTCCATTGTTCTTGCCGGCTTATATCTGAAGAAATGCAAATGCTTTATATGATTATATATAATAATATCAGGTCATATCTGATTGTACCTATTGAAGTTGAGTAATCATATATAGATATATATATATAATCCTATAAAGTCATATATAGTTTCATATATGAAAGAATAAGAACAACTGAGTCTATATATGAATCTTTCCGAGAAAAAATAATTATATATAATTATATCTAAATTATTTTTTCATGAGATAATATTAATGTGAGTTTTCAATTGCAACCAATCCAAATAAATTGGTACACTCAATTTTGAGATATCAAGATTTCTTTCTCGTAAAAGTTCAATAACATTATTTTCTTCAGATCTTCAAATGACATTATATACAATCATATAAAAAAATGGCATTACACAATCGTATACGATTGTATGTAACCATATATAAACATATATAACCACATAGCCATATATAATTATATACAACCACATATAATTATATATAATCATATATGATTATATATAATTAACATTATATACAATCAGATTGTATGTAACCATATACAGATATATAAATATTTATATATAAATAACCATATATAGATATTTCTAATGAGTAAATCATAAAAATAGTGGCAGTCCTCTTCCACATCAGACAGGAACAAGAAGCTAATTTTTGCTTGCCTTAACCACGCTACGAGTGATCTTTATGTAGCCGATCGACTGCACTTTGCTCCTGAGAGAGTACGCCGCCTATCGACGGCGCCGCGCTCTAACTAGCGGGCAAGTCTGCATATCTAATTGTATATGGCGCCATATATAATGCTATATATAATTATATATAGGATGCTCACATAGCATTATATCTGGCGTCACATACAATTATATAAAATTAGATATGGTGCTATATCTGATTATATATGGACCCAGATTAGCCACATTAATATATATGGCTATATATGACTATATAGTTGTATATAATGCTATATATAATTATATACAAAATGCACTACTAACACAGCATTATATATGGCGCCACATACAATTATATACAATTAGATATGGTATTCAGTTAAACGTACCTGCAATTAAAAATATACATTTTACATAACGATATATTAATTTTTTAATTAATACAAATAAAAAAAAGAATTATAATTATATTTAATGTATTGGCAAAAAAGATAATTAAGATAATTAAAAATTACTTGATAAATATGTGTTACTGTCGTGGGGTTCAACGTCTCTTCTCTATCCTTCTAACAGCGATGGAGTAACAATATAGTACTGGCACCCGTAATAGTTCTAGAGTTCCTGATAGATTTCAGCAATAGTTCTGTACATTAAATATATTTAAACAGTTTTTTAATTTGGCTGTTGGCATTGCACTACAAGAGTAAGGTACCACTTTTTGGCGAGTTTCAACTAACTTTATGGCATTTTCTAACAGTACCGCAATAGTTTCAAAGCTTTTTATATGTTTCGTCGACAGTTCCGGTCTTTAAGCATTTTTAAACAATTTTTTTATTAGACGGCTGGCACCGCACTACAAGAGTAAACTACCATTTTATAGCGAGTTCCAGACGAGTACATAGCATTTTTCAATAATTCTGTAATAGTTCCGAAGCTATTTGCAAGTTTCGTCGACATATCAGGTTTTTAAGCATTTTTAAGCAATTTTTTTATTAGACGGCTGGCACCGCACTACAAGAGTAAACTACAATTTTATAGCGAGTTTCAGACAACCACACAGCATTCTCCAATATATTTCTGCAATAGTTTCAAAGCTTTTTGTAGGTTTTATCGACAGTTCGTTTGACAAACAATGGTATTTATAAGTAACCTCTTTTTAAACCTCTAAGGATAAGTATTTATACATGTCATGAATTACTGGTTAACAATAGAGCGACATTGTAAGTTGATTTACAAATAAAATATTATATTAAAATTAAATATATTTGACAAATAATATTGTAATTATGTTGGTAATTTAACTTAAACAAATCATATGACTTTTTAATTTAATATAAAAAAGTTTCTCAAAATTAACTTTTACTTTAACTAGAAACAAATTAATCTTAACGTAAATTTAATAGAATTAGTATTTATTTACGTAACTTTTAACATAATAAAATTCATTTTATAATCAATTAAATTTCATTAACTTAGTTAAAAATTAGATTAACTAACCCAACTCTAAAATTTAAAAAATGTCAATTACATTACTAACACATATTCATATCTGATAGTGCGAGACAGGATCAAATAAAAAATTGTTTAAAAATGTTTAAAGACCGGAACTGTCGACAAAATCTACAAAAAGCTTTAGAACTATTGCAGAACTATTGAAAAATGCTATGTACTCGTCTGGAATTTGCTATAAAATAGTAGTTTACTCTTGTAGTGCGGTGCCAACCGTCTAATAAAAAAAATGTTTAAACATGCTTAAAGACCGGAATTGTCGACGAAACCTGCAAAAAGCTTTGGAACTATTGCTGAACTATTGAAAAATGCTATGTAATCGTCTGGAACTCGCTATAAAATGGTAGTTTACTTTTTTAGTGCGGTGCCAGCCGTATAATTAAAAAATTGTTTAAATATATTTAATGTAGAATACAGAACTATTGTTAAAATCTATCAAAAACTCTAGAACTATTACGGGTGCAAGTATAACTGCTGTTAAAACGTTCAATTTTTATTAATGAGGTTACATAGCATTTTTCAATAGTTCTGCAATAGTTTCAAAGCTTTTTGCAGGTTTCGTCGACAGTTCCGGTCTTTAAGCATTTTTAAGCAATTTCTTTATTAGACGGCTGGCACCGCACTACAAGAGTAAACTACCATTTTATAGCGAGTTCCAGACGAGTACATAACATATTTTAATAGTTCTGCAATAGTTCCAAAGCTTTTTGCAGGTTTCGTCGACAGTTCCGGTCTTTAAGTATTTTTAAACAATTTTTTAGTAGACCGCTGGCACCGTACTACAAGAGTAAACTACCATTTTATAGCGAATTCCAGAAGAGTACATAGCATATTTTAATAGTTCTGCAATAGTGTTAAAGTTTTTTGTAGGTTTCGTCGACAGTTTCAGTCTTTAAGCATTTTAAAAAAATTTTTTTATTAGACGGCTGGCACCGCACTACAAGAGTAACCTACAATTTTATAGCGAGTTTCAGACGAGTACTTAGCATTTCTCAATAGTTCTGCAATAGTTCCAAAGCTTTTGGCAGGTTTCGTCGACAGTTCCGGTCTTTAAGTATTTTTAAACAATTTTTTAGTAGACCTCTGGCACCGCACTACAAGAGTAAACTACCATTTTATAGCGAGTTCCAGACAAGTACATAGCATTTTTCAATAGTTCTGCAATAGTTTCAAAGCTTTTTGCAGGTTTCGTCGACAGTTCCGGTCTTTAAGCATTTTTAAGCAATTTCTTTATTAGACGGCTGGCACCGCACTACAAGAGTAAACTACCATTTTATAGCAAGTTCCAGACGAGTACATAACATATTTTAATAGTTCTGCAATAGTTCCAAAGCTTTTTGCAGGTTTCGTCGACAGTTCCGGTCTTTAAGTATTTTTAAACAATTTTTTAGTAGACCGCTGGCACCGTACTACAAGAGTAAACTACCATTTTATAGCGAATTCCAGAAGAGTACATAGCATATTTTAATAGTTCTGCAATAGTGTTAAAGTTTTTTGTAGGTTTCGTCGACAGTTTCAGTCTTTAAGCATTTTTAAAAAATTTTTTTATTAGACGGCTGGCACCGCACTACAAGAGTAACCTACAATTTTATAGCGAGTTTCAGACGAGTACTTAGCATTTCTCAATAGTTCTGCAATAGTTCCAAAGCTTTTGGCAGGTTTCGTCGACAGTTCCGGTCTTTAAGTATTTTTAAACAATTTTTTAGTAGACCTCTGGCACCGCACTACAAGAGTAAACTACCATTTTATAGCGAGTTCCAGACGAGTACATAGCATATTTTAATAGTTCTGCAATAGTTCCAAAGCTTTTTGCAGGTTTCGTCGACAGTTCCGGTCTTTAAGTATTTAAAAAAAATTTTTTTATTAGACGGCTGGCACCGCACTACAAAAGTAAACTACAATTTTATAGCGAGTTTCAGACGAGTACATAGCATTTCTCAATAGTTCTGCAATAGTTCCAAAGCTTTTTGCAGGTTTCGTCGACAGTTCCGGTCTTTAAGTATTTTTAGGTAATTTGTTTATTAGACGGCTGGCACCGCACTACAGGAGTAAACTACCATTTTATAGTGAGTTCCAGACGAGTACATAACATTTTTCAATAGTTCTGCAATAGTGACAAAGCTTTTTGTAGGTTTCGTCGACATTTTCGATCTTTAAGTATTTTTAAACAATTTTTTTTATTAGACTGCTGGCACTCCACTACAAGAGTAAACTACCATTTTATAGCAAGTTCCAGACGAGTACATAGCATTTTTTAATAGTTTTGCAATAGTTCCAAATCTTTATGCAGGTTTTGTCGACAGTTCCGGTTTTTAGCATTTTTAAACAATTTTTTTATTAGACGGCTAACACCGCACTACAAGAGTAAATTACCATTTTATAGCGAGATCCAGACGAATACATAACATATTTTAATAGTTCTGCAATAGTGACAAAGCTTTCTGTAGGTTTCGTCGACAGTTCCGGTCTTTGAGCATTTTTAAGAATTTTTTAATTAGACGGCTGGCACCGCACTACAAGAGTAAACTACCATTTTATAGCGAGTTCCATACGAATACATAAAATATTTAAAAAAATAAAATTTAAAAAAATGAGGTGCTAACTTCCAGTGGCACCTCATTAATGAAAATTGAACATTTTAACAGCAGTTCTACTTGCACCCGTAATAGTTCTAAAGTTCCTGATAGATTTTAGCAATAGTTCTGTACATTAAATATATTTAAACAGTTTTTTAATTTGGCTGTTGGCATTGCACCACAAGAGTAAAGTACCACTGTTTGGCGAGTTTCAGTCAACTTTATGACATTTTCTAAAAGTTCTGCAATAATGTCAAAGCTTTTGTAGATTTCGTCGACAGTTCCGGTCTTTAAGCATTTTTAAGCAATTTTTTTATTAGACGGCTGGCACCGCACTACAAGAGTAAACTACCATTTTATAGCGAGTGCCAGACGAGTAC
This sequence comes from Monomorium pharaonis, assembly GCF_013373865.1. NCBI lineage: Eukaryota > Metazoa > Arthropoda > Insecta > Hymenoptera > Formicidae > Monomorium > Monomorium pharaonis. Next base: position 7,911 of record NW_023415530.1, on the reverse strand, counting down.
ATAGCATATTTTAATAGTTCTGCAATAGTTTCAAAGCTTTTTGCAGGTTTTGTCGACAGTTCCGGTTTTTAAGCATTTTTAAACAATTTTTTTATTAGACGGCTAACACCGCACTACAAGAGTAAATTACCATTTTATAGCGAGATCCAGACGAATACATAACATATTTTAATAGTTCTGCAATAGTGACAAAGCTTTCTGTAGGTTTCGTCGACAGTTCCGGTCTTTGAGCATTTTTAAGAATTTTTTAATTAGACGGCTGGCACCGCACTACAAGAGTAAACTACCATTTTATAGCGAATTTCAGAAGAGTACATAGCATGTTTTAATAGTTCTGCAATAGGTCCAAAGCTTTTTGCAGATTTCGTCGACAGTTCCGGTTTTTAAGCATTTTTAAACAATTTTTTTATTAGACGGCTAACACCGCACTACAAGAGTAAATTACCATTTTATAGCGAGATCCAGACGAATACATAACATATTTTAATAGTTCTGCAATAGTGACAAAGCTTTCTGTAGGTTTCGTCGACAGTTCCGGTCTTTGAGCAATTTTAAGAATTTTTTAATTAGACGGCTGGCACCGCACTACAAGAATAAATTACAATTTTATAGCGAGTTCCAGACAAGTACATATTTTAATAGTTCTGCAATAGTGACAAAGTTTTTTGTAGGTTTCGTCGACAGTTTCGGTCTTTAAGCATTTTTAAAGAATTTTTTTATTAGACGGCTGGCACCGCACTACAAGAGTAAACTACAATTTTATAGCGAGTTCCAGACAAGTACATAGCATTTTTCAATAGTTCTGCAATAGTTTCAAAGTTTTTTGTAGGTTTCGTCGACAGTTTCAGTCTTTAAGCATTTTAAAAAAATTTTTTTATTAGACGGCTGGCACCGCACTACAAGAGTAACCTACAATTTTATAGCGAGTTTCAGACGAGTACTTAGCATTTCTCAATAGTTCTGCAATAGTTCCAAAGCTTTTGGCAGGTTTCGTCGACAGTTCCGGTCTTTAAGTATTTTTAAACAATTTTTTAGTAGACCTCTGGCACCGCACTACAAGAGTAAACTACCATTTTATAGCGAGTTCCAGACAAGTACATAGCATTTTTCAATAGTTCTGCAATAGTTTCAAAGCTTTTTGCAGGTTTCGTCGACAGTTCCGGTCTTTAAGCATTTTTAAGCAATTTCTTTATTAGACGGCTGGCACCGCACTACAAGAGTAAACTACCATTTTATAGCAAGTTCCAGACGAGTACATAACATATTTTAATAGTTCTGCAATAGTTCCAAAGCTTTTTGCAGGTTTCGTCGACAGTTCCGGTCTTTAAGTATTTTTAAACAATTTTTTAGTAGACCGCTGGCACCGTACTACAAGAGTAAACTACCATTTTATAGCGAATTCCAGAAGAGTACATAGCATATTTTAATAGTTCTGCAATAGTGTTAAAGTTTTTTGTAGGTTTCGTCGACAGTTTCAGTCTTTAAGCATTTTTAAAAAATTTTTTTATTAGACGGCTGGCACCGCACTACAAGAGTAACCTACAATTTTATAGCGAGTTTCAGACGAGTACTTAGCATTTCTCAATAGTTCTGCAATAGTTCCAAAGCTTTTGGCAGGTTTCGTCGACAGTTCCGGTCTTTAAGTATTTTTAAACAATTTTTTAGTAGACCTCTGGCACCGCACTACAAGAGTAAACTACCATTTTATAGCGAGTTCCAGACGAGTACATAGCATATTTTAATAGTTCTGCAATAGTTCCAAAGCTTTTTGCAGGTTTCGTCGACAGTTCCGGTCTTTAAGCATTTTTAAGCAATTTCTTTATTAGACGGCTGGCACCGCACTACAGGAGTAAACTACCATTTTATAGTGAGTTCCAGACGAGTACATAACATTTTTCAATAGTTCTGCAATAGTGACAAAGCTTTTTGTAGGTTTCGTCGACATTTTCGATCTTTAAGTATTTTTAAACAATTTTTTTTATTAGACTGCTGGCACTCCACTACAAGAGTAAACTACCATTTTATAGCAAGTTCCAGACGAGTACATAGCATTTTTTAATAGTTTTGCAATAGTTCCAAATCTTTATGCAGGTTTTGTCGACAGTTCCGGTTTTTAGCATTTTTAGGCGATTTGTTTATTAGACGGCTGGCACCGCACTACAAGAGTAAACTACAATTTTATAGCGAGTTCCAGACAACCACACAGCATTCTCCAATATATTTCTGCAATAGTTTCAAAGCTTTTTGTAGGTTTTATCGACAGTTCGTTTGACAAACAATGGTATTTATAAGTAACCTCTTTCTAAACCTCTAAGGATAAGTATTTATACATGTCATGAATTACTGGTTAACAATAGAGCGACATTGTAAGTTGATTTACAAATAAAATATTATATTAAAATTAAATATATTTGACAAATAATATTGTAATTATGTTGGTAATTTAACTTAAACAAATCATATGACTTTTTAATTTAATATAAAAAAGTTTCTCAAAATTAACTTTTACTTTAACTAGAAACAAATTAATCTTAACGTAAATTTAATAGAATTAGTATTTATTTACGTAACTTTTAACATAATAGAATTCATTTCATAATCAATTAAATTTCATTAACTTAGTTAAAAATTAGATTAACTAACCCAACTCTAAAATTTAAAAAATGTCAATTACATTACTAACACATACCTATCAGATACCATAAAATTGGCTGAAGTTTAAATACCATAGCGTAGTATTCATATCTGATAGTGCAAGACAGGATCAAATAAAAAATTGTTTAAAAATGTTTAAAGACCGGAACTGTCGACAAAATCTACAAAAAGCTTTAGAACTATTGCAGAACTATTGAAAAATGCTATGTACTCGTCTGGAATTTGCTATAAAATAGTAGTTTACTCTTGTAGTGCGGTGCCAACCGTCTAATAAAAAAATTGTTTAAACATGCTTAAAGACCGGAATTGTCGACGAAACCTGCAAAAAGCTTTGGAACTATTGCTGAACTATTGAAAAGTGCTATGTAATCGTCTGGAACTCGCTATAAAATGGTAGTTTACTTTTTTAGTGCGGTGCCAGCCGTATAATTAAAAAATTGTTTAAATATATTTAATGTAGAATACAGAACTATTGTTAAAATCTATCAAAAACTCTAGAACTATTACGGGTGCAAGTATAACTGCTGTTAAAACGTTCAATTTTTATTAATGAGGTGCCAGGGGAAAATAGCACCTCATATTTTCAAATATCAATTTTTTTTAAATAAATCAACGGAACTATTTCTGAAACTTATCAGGAATTCTATGAAAAAACTTTATGTATATACATAACTTAGTTAGAAAAATAACCCATCAAATTGATATCAAATTAAGGGAGAATTGATATAAATTGCATTGATCAAATCAAATTGATGTCGATTTGATGGTTATTTCTCACTGGAAGGGTTAGAAAGATAAACAGAAATAAAATAAAAGTAGGGAGTTAGTCCATGATAGCGAGATTTAAGTGCGGAAACGAGGCATTAGGGAATAGATATTGGAAAAAGGAAAAAGTGTAGGCTATACAATTTAAAAGTAGAGACTTTAGAACCAATATTAGAAGAATTTACAGAATTGCGAAGACAAAATTTCTCTGTTAGGAAAATGTTATCAGAGGTAAATATAGGTACAAAATGGATGAAAAATGTATTAAAGACGAGAAATGACAAAGAAAAGCGTAAATAGTCATTAAGAGTCCTATGTTATTATGTAATTAAGCTATGTAACCTTTTTTCAAAGGCCGAAATGTTTAAGAAATAAACGAGTTGTATATATGTTATATGCAATAGTAATTTTATGCAGGGTGTAATAACAAATAAAAAAATAACAGTTGGCGCGCGCGAAGCGCGTGCATGTTCTAGTCCTATCTAAAAATAGGCATGTAAAGTCGATTGCTCGCATTTCTCGAAGATCATTGTTGTCGCTTTTCCGCGATGCCAATTGGTTCTTTCGCTGCGCTTACTTCATGTTGTAAGAGTAGCTGTCATTGCAATTGAATTTTGACAGCTGTCAAATTTGTATAAATATTATCTATACATTTATTGTTGTAATTTATTTTTAAAAGGTAAAAAATAAAAAGTTAAGTAGCGCGCGCGAAGCACGCGTCTGTGGTGTCTAGTGGTATATAAACTTGAAATATTTTTTATATTCTTTGATAATAATGGTATAAATATTTATTTTAAATATTTTTATAAATGTTTATCATAATTTTTTTAATACCTGACAAACTCAGACATAAAAATATGTAAAAATAAGTTAGCTTCCGAAACGGACCAATCTCCAATTTAGTTCAAATTTTGGAAATTTCATTTAGTGAAAAAAAACATGCAAGGATTTTTGGCGACTCAAAAAAAATTTTTTTTAATATCGGTAAGTAGGAAATCCATAATTTGTAAACAAAAATTTAAATGTGTGTGTGTGTGTTTGTGTGTGACCACAGCGAAGCAACGTCTTTGTTTACTTTTTTTATGGGTGTACTTGTAAAATGAGTAAGTGTTAATTCCGTTACCAGACATTGTATTGAAAACCTGCAAACACATGTGAACTTTACTTTGTTTGCAGTGTGCACATGGGTTAGCGACTTGGATGGGGTGCGTGCGTGAGTGAGTGAATGAGTGAGTGAGGAGTGAGCGAGGAGTAAGCGAGGAGTAAGCGAGGAGTGAGCCGGGAGTGAGCGAGTGAGTGAGCGAGGAGTGAACGAGCGAAGAGTGAGCGAGGAGTAAGCCAGGAGTGAGCCGGGAGTAAGCCGGGAGTGAGCAAGGAGTGAGCCGGGAGTAAGCCGGGAGTAAGCCGGGAGTGAGCCGGGAATAAGCCAGGAGTGAGCCGGGAGTGAGCCAGGAGTGAGCCGGGAGTGAGCCAGGAGTGAGCGAGTGAGTGAGCGAGTGAGTGAGCGAGGAGTGAGCGAGAAGTGAACGAGGAGTGAGCCGGGAGTGAGCCGGGAGTGAGCCAGGAGTGAGTGAGTGAGTGAGCGAGGAGTGAGCGAGGAGTGAGCCGGGAGTGAGCCGGGAGTGAGCCGGGTGTGAGCGAGGAGTGAGCCAGGAGTGAGCCAGGAGTGAGCCGGGAGTAAGCCGGGAGTGAGAGAGGAGTGAGCCGGGAATAAGCCGGGAGTGAGCCGGGAGTGAGCCAGGAGTGAGCCAGGAGTGAGCGAGTGAGTGAGCGAGGAGTGAGCGAGGAGTGAGCCGGGAGTGAGCCGGGAGTGAGTCGGGAGTGAGCCGGGAGTAAGCCGGGAGTGAGCGAGGAGTGAGCGAGGAGTGAGCCGGGAGTGAGCGAGTGAGTGAGCGAGGAGTGAACGAGCGAAGAGTGAGCGAGGAGTAAACCAGGAGTGAGCCGGGAGTGAGCCGGGAGTGAGCCGGGAGTAAGCCGGGAGTGAGCGAGGAGTGAGCCAGGAGTGAGCCGGGAGTAAGCCGGGAGTAAGCCGGGAGTGAGCCGGGAATAAGCCAGGAGTGAGCCGGGAGTGAGCCGGGAGTGAGCCAGGAGTGAGCGAGTGAGTGAGCGAGGAGTGAGCGAGAAGTGAGCGAGGAGTGAGCGAGGAGTGAGCCGGGAGTGAGCCAGGAGTGAGCCAGGAGTGAGCGAGTGAGTGAGCGAGGAGTAAGCCGGGAGTGAGCGAGGAGTGAGCCGGGAGTGAGCGAGGAGTGAGCCGGGAGTAAGCCGGGAGTGAGCCGGGAGTGAGCGAGGAGTAAGCCAGGAGTGAGCCGGGAGTGAGCCGGGAGTGAGCCGGGAGTAAGCCGGGAGTGAGCGAGGAGTGAGCCAGGAGTGAGCCGGGAGTAAGCCGGGAGTAAGCCAGGAGTGAGCCGGGAGTGAGCCAGGAGTGAGCCAGGAGTGAGCGAGTGAGTGAGCGAGGAGTGAGCGAGGAGTGAGCGAGGAGTGAGCCGGGAGTGAGTCAGGAGTGAGCCAGGAGTGAGCGAGTGAGTGAGCGAGGAGTGAGCCGGGAGTGAGCCGGGAGTGAGCGAGGAGTGAGCCAGGAGTGAGCCGGGAGTAAGCCGGGAGTGAGCGAGGAGTGAGCCGGGAGTGAGCGAGGAGTGAGCCGGGAGTAAGCCGGGAGTGAGCCGGGAGTGAGCGAGGAGTGAGCCGGGAGTGAGCCAGGAGTGAGCGAGTGAGTGAGCGAGGAGTGAGCGAGGAGTAAGCCAGGAGTGAGCCGGGAGTAAGCCGGGAGTAAGCCAGGAGTGAGCCGGGAGTGAGCCAGGAGTGAGCCGGGAGTGAGCCGGGAGTGAGCCGGGAGTGAGCCAGGAGTGAGCCAGGAGTGAGCGAGTGAGTGAGCGAGGAGTGAGCCGGGAGTGAGCCGGGAGTGAGCGAGGAGTGAGCCAGGAGTGAGCCGGGAGTAAGCCGGGAGTGAGCGAGGAGTGAGCCGGGAGTGAGCGAGGAGTGAGCCGGGAGTAAGCCGGGAGTGAGCCGGGAGTGAGCGAGGAGTGAGCCAGGAGTGAGCCGGGAGTGAGCGAGGAGTGAGCCGGGAGTAAGCCGGGAGTAAGCCCGGAGTGAGCCGGGAGTGAGCGAGGAGTGAGCCGGGAGTGAGCGAGGTGTGAGCCAGGAGTGAGCCGGGAGTAAGCCGGGAGTGAGCCGGGAGTGAGCGAGGAGTGAGCCAGGAGTGAGCCGGGAGTGAGCGAGGAGTGAGCCGGGAGTAAGCCGGGAGTGAGCCGGGAGTGAGCAAGTGAGTGAGCGAGGAGTGAGCGAGTGAGCGAGGAGTGAGCCGGGAGTGAGTCGGGAGTGATTCAGGAGTGAGCCAGGAGTGAGCAAGTGAGTGAGCGAGGAGTAAGCGAGGAGTGAGCGAGGAGTGAGCGAGGAGTGAACGCGTGAGCGAGCTGGCGAGTGAGCGAAGAGTGAGCGAGGAGTGAGCGAGTGAGCGAGGAGTGAGTGAGGAGTGAGCCAGTGAGTGACTGAGTGTGTGAGTGAATGAGTGAAAAAGGGTGGAAGGGAGGGAGCAAACGAGCGAGCGTAACTAGATAAATATGTAGCTAGGTAGTTAGATAGCTAGATAGCTAGATAGCAGTAAGTATGCAAGTAGGTATGTATGTTGGTATGTATGTATGTAGGTAGGTATGTAGGTATGTATGTATGTATAATTAAACTTTACATTTTTTAATTTAAAATTGCAGAAGACGTTTGATTAATGTAAACGAAGGATAGAGAAAATCAAATTGTAGTTAATATTATTTTTAAAGTAAAAAGTCAAATAGCGCGCGCGCAGCGCGCGCTTGTAATGTTCTAGTATAAGAAAAAAATCGGCTATAAGGTACTACCTTCATTACTGAAATAATTTTTTTTTAAATTGAGAATAAACATTTTTCACTATTATACCACCCTTAGATAACTAAATACAACAATTTGAAATTGATGTTATATCACTAGCACACATTTACCACACTTACGTGCTGTATTACTTCGATTATTGTAAACTTTTTTTATCCTGTCAATTATTTCACTCAAATGAGCAAGGGCATTGTTTAAAAAATTTAACAGTACTTTTCTGGACAGCTAAGATGTATTATTGTAAAGTTTTACTAACATCTGTTCATTACTTCTAAGTTTAATATAAACTGACAATAATAAAAACTGAAAAATCCTGAAAATTCATCGATTCCCATAAGAACCCATGTTAATAAAATATTTAATATCTAAATAACTAGCTAGTTCAGTTTTCTAAAATTTTGACAGTCAATTTATATCACTAATTTGAACTTCTCTACAAAGTTTCATGAAAATCTGTTTATTTTGATTTAGCAGCGGAACACCCTTACCAGAGCTGTTTACAATCGACAAACTAAATTTTATTAGAAAGAAATTTAACCGGACTTATCAATAAAATCTGAAAAAAAATCATTAGAACTAGATGATTGTAATGATTAACTGAAAAATCAAAAACGAACAAGCTGCAGAAAAAAA
>NW_023415529.1:0-16325 GCF_013373865.1 Monomorium pharaonis | reverse complement strand
AATATACGAGATGGAAAATGAAACGTTGAAAGTTTCTTTTCTCTTTGACTACCCTTTCCGACAAACTCCGTTTTTTTCATTCGTATCTCGGATGAGGTTCAAGAAGTTCAGAAAGTGGACGTGTGAAAAAGATGGTGATAAATTCCGTAGTGCCAACAGTACGAGTGAACATGCAAAGGGAACGAAAGAACTTGAAAAGTTTCGAAGTGTCGATCTGCGAACGTAATTCTATTCCCATAATATTCTACTTCTTCGTCGCATTTATAATACGTCTGCGTACTTCCTTCTAGTTGAAAAGATACACTTTTTTTAGTATAAAAAGTTTCTACGTAAAAAATAGCAAAGGGCATTCTAGGAAAAGTCGTTTTAAAAAATTTGGATATCATCTTTTTCATTTATATTGAAAAAAGATACGCTTTATCTTATTACGCAACATCATTTTTTGTACACATTAATCCTGGAATAAAATAAATATTCCAAAATCGAGAGTTGTCGCCAGAATTGTCATACCGTCCAGCACGACACTTTAGTCGAGTGTCGGCTGATTTCGAGCATATAAAATTTATGTACAAATTTAATCGTCAGAAAGTTTAATCGCCAGAATTCTGTTTAAACGATGTCAAAGCACAGAACTGTCTAAGTAAATTATCGATAGAAATAGAAGTCACCGCAGAGAAACATTATTACAAGTCTTACGTACATGTACCGGTTCTCTAGAGGGCTTTAGAATTTTCAAAACTCGTTTTTGGCTTGAGTCAAAGAAGAAGTCTTATATCGAAACTACATACCACTTAAGTTGTACATGTTGCGTCGCGGATGTTTGGCACGAATCGGAAGGAACAGGATAAACGTGCTTTGCGCGTTTGAAATCCCTATCACGTGCGATCCTTGTATGCACGTGCGAGTTCGCTCCGCAGACGTTTACGATCACGCGTGTTGCAAAGCAGCCCGTGGAAATTCAAACTGGATTTTTTGTATATACTAATAGTAAATATACCTGTCTCTTTCGCGGTTGTGCCGGGCAAATGGCGATTTTTCTCCCGCCGACGCGATGCGTGGTTGTCTTTTTACGTAGCTTCGTATACTGAACGTGCCAGAACGTTACCAGACGAGTACAAGTAAACATGTAGCAAATTTTTCGTGGAACTTCAGCGATTATCGGGTACAATATCTCGAAGTATTCGTTTGATTTTGTCATCTCGTTCTGACAATTAAATTTAGAAAATATATAACGAGAGATATTACGTTCGTCATTTCAAACAAATTTTAACCGAATTTAAAAAGAAAGAAAGGTGTATTTATTAGAAAATGATTGATCTTTTGTGGCTGGATGACATTTGCCGTTAGTATCTTGTCACGTACGTGAGTTATCAAATGGGGATTTCGGGAGTTAGAAATAGACATATGGTTTTTGCAAATACCCCCCAGCAAAGAAGGAACGAAAATTGTACTTGTGTGAGAAATAGAAATTAATGGCTGGCCTAAAGTATTTTACATAAAATTTTATTATTTGTCATTTTCCTTTAAGTTTGATTAAAACATTTTAACTTCATAATTAAGTTAATTCCTTAATTTCTTATATATAAATAATATATTGCATTTCTTTATTATATTATACTAGACCACAACATTGCGCGCGCTTCGCGCGCGCCACTTAGCATTTTTATATTGAACATTGCACTTTTTTTTCTTCTGTAATATTACTCTCACACACTTTATCATATTTAATGCCCTTCTCTATCTCACGCTCTTTCTCCCACTCTCTAAATATTAATTATAATATTAATGATATTAATTATATTATTTTCATATTGTTCAATATTACTCTTACACTTTACTTTCTTATTTAATCCTTCTTTATCTCTCACGCTCTCCCACTCTCCTCCCTCCACCCCTCTCTCACTCACTAAACACAAATTAGTGATTATATAATTTTCATGTTTCTTAATATCACTCTTACATACTTTTATCTCCATACTTAATCCCCTTTAAATAAATTAAAAATATAATATATTATATGTAATGTTACCTGTTAATTTTCAATCAATTTTCAAAACTTTCACTTTCTGGCGAACTCTTTAGAAAATTATTGTACGCGTCCGGAACTATAAAAAACTGTGTTAAAATAAATAGAATTCTCGATATTCGATTAGCATTTCCCGTCAACCCTCAAAATTCAAGTTTTCCGGAAAATATAATTGTTTAAAAAATGTTTTAATTAATTATATCACCTGAATCTATAGCAAATTATTGTACGCGCCCGGAACTATGTGAGAATTACGTTAAAATAAATAGATCAGTCGATATTGATTAGCATTTCAGGTCTAGCTTTAAAAATTCAAGTTTTCCGGGCAAAAATAATTGTTTAAAAAATGTTTTTATTAATTATAACACCGTAACTTTCCAAAAACTATTGTACGCGTCCAGAACTATATGAAAACTGCGTTAAAATAAATAGAACTGTTGATATTCGATTTGCATTTCACGTCTAGCCCTCAAAATTCAAGTTTTTCGGCAAAATAATTGTTTAAAAAATGTTTTAATTAATTATATTACCAAAACTCTTTAGAAACTTTATTGTACGCGTCTGAAACTATATGAAAAATGCGTTTAAATAAATAGAACTGTTGATATTCGATTAGCATTTCACGTCTAGCTCTCAAAATTCAAGTTTTTCGGGTGAAATAATTGTTTAAAAAATGTTTTAATTAATTATATTACCGGAACTTTAGAAAAACTTATTGTACGCGTCCGAACTATATGAAAATTACGTTAAAATAAATAGATCTGTCGATATTCGATTAGCACTTGACGTGTAGCCTCAAAATTCAAGTTTTTCGGGCAAAATAATTGTTTAAAAAATGTTTTAATTAATTATAACACCGGAACTTTAAAAAACTATTGTACGCGTCCAGAACTATATGAGAATTACGTTAAAATAAATAGATCTGTCGATATTCGATTAGCATTTCACGTTAGCCCTAAAATTCAAGTTTTTCGGGCAAAATAATTGTTTAAAAAATGTTTTAATTAATTATATCACCTGAACTTTATAAAAACATATTGTACGCGTCCCGAACTATATGAGAATTACGTTAAAATAAATAGATCTGTCGATATTCGATTAGCACTTGTCGTGTAGCCTTAGAAATTCAAGTTTTTCGGGCAAAATAATTGTTTAAAAAATGTTCTAATTAATTATATCACCTGAACTTTATAGAAACATATTGTACGCGTCCCGAACTATATGAGAATTACGTTAAAATAATAGATCTGTCGATATTCGATTAGCACTTGTCGTGTAGCCTTAGAAATTCAAGTTTTTCAAGCAAAATAATTGTTTAAAAAATGTTCTAATTAATTATATCACCGGAACTTTATAGAAACATATTGTACGCGTCCCGAACTATATGAGAATTACGTTAAAATAAATAGATCTGTCGATATTCGATTAGCACTTGACGTGTAGCCTTAAAAATTCAAGTTTTTCAAGCAAAATAATTGTTTAAAAAATGTTCTAATTAATTATATCACCTGAACTTTATAGAAACATATTGTACGCGTCCCGAACTATATGAGAATTACGTTAAAATAATTAGATCTGTCGATATTCGATTAGCACTTGTCGTGTAGCCTTAGAAATTCAAGTTTTTCAAGCAAAATAATTGTTTAAAAAATGTTCTAATTAATTATATCACCGGAACTTTATAGAAACATATTGTACGCGTCCCGAACTATATGAGAATTACGTTAAAATAATAGATCTGTCGATATTCGATTAGCACTTGTCGTGTAGCCTTAGAAATTCAAGTTTTTCGGGCAAAATAATTGTTTAAAAAATGTTTTAATTAATTATATCACCTGAACTTTATAGAAACATATTGTACGCGTCCCGAACTATATGAGAATTACGTTAAAATAAATAGATCTGTCGATATTCGATTAGCACTTGTCGTGTAGCCTTAGAAATTCAAGTTTTTCAAGCAAAATAATTGTTTAAAAAATGTTCTAATTAATTATATCACCGGAACTTTATAGAAACATATTGTACGCGTCCCGAACTATATGAGAATTACGTTAAAATAAATAGATCTGTCGATATTCGATTAGCACTTGTCGTGTAGCCTTAAAATTCAAGTTTTTCGGCAAAATAATTGTTTAAAAAATGTTCTAATTAATTATATCACCGGAACTTTATAGAAACATATTGTACGCGTCCCGAACTATATGAGAATTACGTTAAAATAATTAGATCTGTCGATATTCGATTAGCACTTGTCGTGTAGCCTTAGAAATTCAAGTTTTTCAAGCAAAATAATTGTTTAAAAAATGTTCTAATTAATTATATCACCGGAACTTTATAGAAACATATTGTACGCGTCCCGAACTATATGAGAATTACGTTAAAATAATTAGATCTGTCGATATTCGATTAGCACTTGTCGTGTAGCCTTAGAAATTCAAGTTTTTCAAGCAAAATAATTGTTTAAAAAATGTTCTAATTAATTATATCACCTGAACTTTATAGAAACATATTGTACGCGTCCCGAACTATATGAGAATTACGTTAAAATAATTAGATCTGTCGATATTCGATTAGCACTTGTCGTGTAGCCTTAGAAATTCAAGTTTTTCAAGCAAAATAATTGTTTAAAAAATGTTCTAATTAATTATATCACCTGAACTTTATAGAAACATATTGTACGCGTCCCGAACTATATGAGAATTACGTTAAAATAAATAGATCTGTCGATATTCGATTAGCACTTGTCGTGTAGCCTTAGAAATTCAAGTTTTTCGGGCAAAATAATTGTTTAAAAAATGTTCTAATTAATTATATCACCTGAACTTTATAGAAACATATTGTACGCGTCCCGAACTATATGAGAATTACGTTAAAATAATTAGATCTGTCGATATTCGATTAGCACTTGTCGTGTAGCCTTAGAAATTCAAGTTTTTCAAGCAAAATAATTGTTTAAAAAATGTTCTAATTAATTATATCACCGGAACTTTATAGAAACATATTGTACGCGTCCCGAACTATATGAGAATTACGTTAAAATAAATAGATCTGTCGATATTCGATTAGCACTTGTCGTGTAGCCTTAGAAATTCAAGTTTTTCGGGCAAAATAATTGTTTAAAAAATGTTCTAATTAATTATATCACCTGAACTTTATAGAAACATATTGTACGCGTCCCGAACTATATGAGAATTACGTTAAAATAATTAGATCTGTCGATATTCGATTAGCACTTGTCGTGTAGCCTTAGAAATTCAAGTTTTTCAAGCAAAATAATTGTTTAAAAAATGTTCTAATTAATTATATCACCGGAACTTTATAGAAACATATTGTACGCGTCCCGAACTATATGAGAATTACGTTAAAATAAATAGATCTGTCGATATTCGATTAGCACTTGTCGTGTAGCCTTAGAAATTCAAGTTTTTCAAGCAAAATAATTGTTTAAAAAATGTTCTAATTAATTATATCACCTGAACTTTATAGAAACATATTGTACGCGTCCCGAACTATATGAGAATTACGTTAAAATAATAGATCTGTCGATATTCGATTAGCACTTGTCGTGTAGCCTTAGAAATTCAAGTTTTTCGGGCAAAATAATTGTTTAAAAAATGTTCTAATTAATTATATCACCTGAACTTTATAGAAACATATTGTACGCGTCCCGAACTATATGAGAATTACGTTAAAATAATTAGATCTGTCGATATTCGATTAGCACTTGTCGTGTAGCCTTAGAAATTCAAGTTTTTCAAGCAAAATAATTGTTTAAAAAATGTTCTAATTAATTATATCACCGGAACTTTATAGAAACATATTGTACGCGTCCCGAACTATATGAGAATTACGTTAAAATAATAGATCTGTCGATATTCGATTAGCACTTGTCGTGTAGCCTTAGAAATTCAAGTTTTTCAAGCAAAATAATTGTTTAAAAAATGTTCTAATTAATTATATCACCGGAACTTTATAGAAACATATTGTACGCGTCCCGAACTATATGAGAATTACGTTAAAATAAATAGATCTGTCGATATTCGATTAGCACTTGTCGTGTAGCCTTAGAAATTCAAGTTTTTCAAGCAAAATAATTGTTTAAAAAATGTTCTAATTAATTATATCACCGGAACTTTATAGAAACATATTGTACGCGTCCCGAACTATATGAGAATTACGTTAAAATAATTAGATCTGTCGATATTCGATTAGCACTTGTCGTGTAGCCTTAGAAATTCAAGTTTTTCAAGCAAAATAATTGTTTAAAAAATGTTCTAATTAATTATATCACCGGAACTTTATAGAAACATATTGTACGCGTCCCGAACTATATGAGAATTACGTTAAAATAATTAGATCTGTCGATATTCGATTAGCACTTGTCGTGTAGCCTTAGAAATTCAAGTTTTTCAAGCAAAATAATTGTTTAAAAAATGTTCTAATTAATTATATCACCGGAACTTTATAGAAACATATTGTACGCGTCCCGAACTATATGAGAATTACGTTAAAATAATTAGATCTGTCGATATTCGATTAGCACTTGTCGTGTAGCCTTAGAAATTCAAGTTTTTCAAGCAAAATAATTGTTTAAAAAATGTTCTAATTAATTATATCACCGGAACTTTATAGAAACATATTGTACGCGTCCCGAACTATATGAGAATTACGTTAAAAAATAATAGATCTGTCGATATTCGATTAGCACTTGTCGTGTAGCCTTAGAAATTCAAGTTTTTCAAGCAAAATAATTGTTTAAAAAATGTTCTAATTAATTATATCACCTGAACTTTATAGAAACATATTGTACGCGTCCCGAACTATATGAGAATTACGTTAAAATAAATAGATCTGTCGATATTCGATTAGCACTTGTCGTGTAGCCTTAGAAATTCAAGTTTTTCAAGCAAAATAATTGTTTAAAAAATGTTTAATTAATTATATCACCGGAACTTTATAGAAACATATTGTACGCGTCCCGAACTATATGAGAATTACGTTAAAATAATTAGATCTGTCGATATTCGATTAGCACTTGTCGTGTAGCCTTAGAAATTCAAGTTTTTCAAGCAAAATAATTGTTTAAAAAATGTTCTAATTAATTATATCACCGGAACTTTATAGAAACATATTGTACGCGTCCCGAACTATATGAGAATTACGTTAAAATAAATAGATCTGTCGATATTCGATTAGCACTTGTCGTGTAGCCTTAGAAATTCAAGTTTTTCAAGCAAAATAATTGTTTAAAAAATGTTCTAATTAATTATATCACCGGAACTTTATAGAAACATATTGTACGCGTCCCGAACTATATGAGAATTACGTTAAAATAATTAGATCTGTCGATATTCGATTAGCACTTGTCGTGTAGCCTTAGAAATTCAAGTTTTTCAAGCAAAATAATTGTTTAAAAAATGTTCTAATTAATTATATCACCGGAACTTTATAGAAACATATTGTACGCGTCCCGAACTATATGAGAATTACGTTAAAATAAATAGATCTGTCGATATTCGATTAGCACTTGTCGTGTAGCCTTAGAAATTCAAGTTTTTCAAGCAAAATAATTGTTTAAAAAATGTTCTAATTAATTATATCACCGGAACTTTATAGAAACATATTGTACGCGTCCCGAACTATATGAGAATTACGTTAAAATAAATAGATCTGTCGATATTCGATTAGCACTTGTCGTGTAGCCTTAGAAATTCAAGTTTTTCGGGCAAAATAATTGTTTAAAAAATGTTTTAATTAATTATATCACCTGAACTTTATAGAAACATATTGTACGCGTCCCGAACTATATGAGAATTACGTTAAAATAAATAGATCTGTCGATATTCGATTAGCACTTGTCGTGTAGCCTTAGAAATTCAAGTTTTTCAAGCAAAATAATTGTTTAAAAAATGTTCTAATTAATTATATCACCGGAACTTTATAGAAACATATTGTACGCGTCCCGAACTATATGAGAATTACGTTAAAATAATAGATCTGTCGATATTCGATTAGCACTTGTCGTGTAGCCTTAGAAATTCAAGTTTTTCAAGCAAAATAATTGTTTAAAAAATGTTCTAATTAATTATATCACCGGAACTTTATAGAAACATATTGTACGCGTCCCGAACTATATGAGAATTACGTTAAAATAATTAGATCTGTCGATATTCGATTAGCACTTGTCGTGTAGCCTTAGAAATTCAAGTTTTTCAAGCAAAATAATTGTTTAAAAAATGTTCTAATTAATTATATCACCGGAACTTTATAGAAACATATTGTACGCGTCCCGAACTATATGAGAATTACGTTAAAATAATTAGATCTGTCGATATTCGATTAGCACTTGTCGTGTAGCCTTAGAAATTCAAGTTTTTCAAGCAAAATAATTGTTTAAAAAATGTTCTAATTAATTATATCACCGGAACTTTATAGAAACATATTGTACGCGTCCCGAACTATATGAGAATTACGTTAAAATAAATAGATCTGTCGATATTCGATTAGCACTTGTCGTGTAGCCTTAGAAATTCAAGTTTTTCGGGCAAAATAATTGTTTAAAAAATGTTCTAATTAATTATATCACCTGAACTTTATAGAAACATATTGTACGCGTCCCGAACTATATGAGAATTACGTTAAAATAATTAGATCTGTCGATATTCGATTAGCACTTGTCGTGTAGCCTTAGAAATTCAAGTTTTTCAAGCAAAATAATTGTTTAAAAAATGTTCTAATTAATTATATCACCGGAACTTTATAGAAACATATTGTACGCGTCCCGAACTATATGAGAATTACGTTAAAATAATTAGATCTGTCGATATTCGATTAGCACTTGTCGTGTAGCCTTAGAAATTCAAGTTTTTCAAGCAAAATAATTGTTTAAAAAATGTTCTAATTAATTATATCACCGGAACTTTATAGAAACATATTGTACGCGTCCCGAACTATATGAGAATTACGTTAAAATAATTAGATCTGTCGATATTCGATTAGCACTTGTCGTGTAGCCTTAGAAATTCAAGTTTTTCAAGCAAAATAATTGTTTAAAAAATGTTCTAATTAATTATATCACCGGAACTTTATAGAAACATATTGTACGCGTCCCGAACTATATGAGAATTACGTTAAAATAATAGATCTGTCGATATTCGATTAGCACTTGTCGTGTAGCCTTAGAAATTCAAGTTTTTCAAGCAAAATAATTGTTTAAAAAATGTTCTAATTAATTATATCACCGGAACTTTATAGAAACATATTGTACGCGTCCCGAACTATATGAGAATTACGTTAAAATAAATAGATCTGTCGATATTCGATTAGCACTTGTCGTGTAGCCTTAGAAATTCAAGTTTTTCAAGCAAATAATTGTTTAAAAAATGTTCTAATTAATTATATCACCGGAACTTTATAGAAACATATTGTACGCGTCCCGAACTATATGAGAATTACGTTAAAATAATAGATCTGTCGATATTCGATTAGCACTTGTCGTGTAGCCTTAGAAATTCAAGTTTTTCAAGCAAAATAATTGTTTAAAAAATGTTCTAATTAATTATATCACCGGAACTTTATAGAAACATATTGTACGCGTCCCGAACTATATGAGAATTACGTTAAAATAAATAGATCTGTCGATATTCGATTAGCACTTGTCGTGTAGCCTTAGAAATTCAAGTTTTTCAAGCAAAATAATTGTTTAAAAAATGTTCTAATTAATTATATCACCGGAACTTTATAGAAACATATTGTACGCGTCCCGAACTATATGAGAATTACGTTAAAATAAATAGATCTGTCGATATTCGATTAGCACTTGTCGTGTAGCCTTAGAAATTCAAGTTTTTCAAGCAAAATAATTGTTTAAAAAATGTTCTAATTAATTATATCACCGGAACTTTATAGAAACATATTGTACGCGTCCCGAACTATATGAGAATTACGTTAAAATAATTAGATCTGTCGATATTCGATTAGCACTTGTCGTGTAGCCTTAGAAATTCAAGTTTTTCAAGCAAAATAATTGTTTAAAAAATGTTCTAATTAATTATATCACCGGAACTTTATAGAAACATATTGTACGCGTCCCGAACTATATGAGAATTACGTTAAAATAATTAGATCTGTCGATATTCGATTAGCACTTGTCGTGTAGCCTTAGAAATTCAAGTTTTTCAAGCAAAATAATTGTTTAAAAAATGTTCTAATTAATTATATCACCGGAACTTTATAGAAACATATTGTACGCGTCCCGAACTATATGAGAATTACGTTAAAATAATTAGATCTGTCGATATTCGATTAGCACTTGTCGTGTAGCCTTAGAAATTCAAGTTTTTCAAGCAAAATAATTGTTTAAAAAATGTTCTAATTAATTATATCACCGGAACTTTATAGAAACATATTGTACGCGTCCCGAACTATATGAGAATTACGTTAAAATAATAGATCTGTCGATATTCGATTAGCACTTGTCGTGTAGCCTTAGAAATTCAAGTTTTTCAAGCAAAATAATTGTTTAAAAAATGTTCTAATTAATTATATCACCGGAACTTTATAGAAACATATTGTACGCGTCCCGAACTATATGAGAATTACGTTAAAATAATAGATCTGTCGATATTCGATTAGCACTTGTCGTGTAGCCTTAGAAATTCAAGTTTTTCAAGCAAAATAATTGTTTAAAAAATGTTCTAATTAATTATATCACCGGAACTTTATAGAAACATATTGTACGCGTCCCGAACTATATGAGAATTACGTTAAAATAAATAGATCTGTCGATATTCGATTAGCACTTGTCGTGTAGCCTTAGAAATTCAAGTTTTTCAAGCAAAATAATTGTTTAAAAAATGTTCTAATTAATTATATCACCTGAACTTTATAGAAACATATTGTACGCGTCCCGAACTATATGAGAATTACGTTAAAATAATTAGATCTGTCGATATTCGATTAGCACTTGTCGTGTAGCCTTAGAAATTCAAGTTTTTCAAGCAAAATAATTGTTTAAAAAATGTTCTAATTAATTATATCACCGGAACTTTATAGAAACATATTGTACGCGTCCCGAACTATATGAGAATTACGTTAAAATAATTAGATCTGTCGATATTCGATTAGCACTTGTCGTGTAGCCTTAGAAATTCAAGTTTTTCAAGCAAAATAATTGTTTAAAAAATGTTCTAATTAATTATATCACCGGAACTTTATAGAAACATATTGTACGCGTCCCGAACTATATGAGAATTACGTTAAAATAATTAGATCTGTCGATATTCGATTAGCACTTGTCGTGTAGCCTTAGAAATTCAAGTTTTTCAAGCAAAATAATTGTTTAAAAAATGTTCTAATTAATTATATCACCGGAACTTTATAGAAACATATTGTACGCGTCCCGAACTATATGAGAATTACGTTAAAATAATTAGATCTGTCGATATTCGATTAGCACTTGTCGTGTAGCCTTAGAAATTCAAGTTTTTCAAGCAAAATAATTGTTTAAAAAATGTTCTAATTAATTATATCACCGGAACTTTATAGAAACATATTGTACGCGTCCCGAACTATATGAGAATTACGTTAAAATAATTAGATCTGTCGATATTCGATTAGCACTTGTCGTGTAGCCTTAGAAATTCAAGTTTTTCAAGCAAAATAATTGTTTAAAAAATGTTCTAATTAATTATATCACCGGAACTTTATAGAAACATATTGTACGCGTCCCGAACTATATGAGAATTACGTTAAAATAATTAGATCTGTCGATATTCGATTAGCACTTGTCGTGTAGCCTTAGAAATTCAAGTTTTTCAAGCAAAATAATTGTTTAAAAAATGTTCTAATTAATTATATCACCGGAACTTTATAGAAACATATTGTACGCGTCCCGAACTATATGAGAATTACGTTAAAATAATTAGATCTGTCGATATTCGATTAGCACTTGTCGTGTAGCCTTAGAAATTCAAGTTTTTCAAGCAAAATAATTGTTTAAAAAATGTTCTAATTAATTATATCACCGGAACTTTATAGAAACATATTGTACGCGTCCCGAACTATATGAGAATTACGTTAAAATAAATAGATCTGTCGATATTCGATTAGCACTTGTCGTGTAGCCTTAGAAATTCAAGTTTTTCAAGCAAAATAATTGTTTAAAAAATGTTCTAATTAATTATATCACCGGAACTTTATAGAAACATATTGTACGCGTCCCGAACTATATGAGAATTACGTTAAAATAAATAGATCTGTCGATATTCGATTAGCACTTGTCGTGTAGCCTTAGAAATTCAAGTTTTTCGGGCAAAATAATTGTTTAAAAAATGTTCTAATTAATTATATCACCTGAACTTTATAGAAACATATTGTACGCGTCCCGAACTATATGAGAATTACGTTAAAATAAATAGATCTGTCGATATTCGATTAGCACTTGTCGTGTAGCCTTAGAAATTCAAGTTTTTCAAGCAAAATAATTGTTTAAAAAATGTTTTAATTAATTATATCACCGGAACTTTATAGAAACATATTGTACGCGTCCCGAACTATATGAGAATTACGTTAAAATAATTAGATCTGTCGATATTCGATTAGCACTTGTCGTGTAGCCTTAGAAATTCAAGTTTTTCAAGCAAATAATTGTTTAAAAAATGTTCTAATTAATTATATCACCGGAACTTTATAGAAACATATTGTACGCGTCCCGAACTATATGAGAATTACGTTAAAATAAATAGATCTGTCGATATTCGATTAGCACTTGTCGTGTAGCCTTAGAAATTCAAGTTTTTCAAGCAAAATAATTGTTTAAAAAATGTTCTAATTAATTATATCACCTGAACTTTATAGAAACATATTGTACGCGTCCCGAACTATATGAGAATTACGTTAAAATAATAGATCTGTCGATATTCGATTAGCACTTGTCGTGTAGCCTTAGAAATTCAAGTTTTTCAAGCAAAATAATTGTTTAAAAAATGTTCTAATTAATTATATCACCGGAACTTTATAGAAACATATTGTACGCGTCCCGAACTATATGAGAATTACGTTAAAATAAATAGATCTGTCGATATTCGATTAGCACTTGTCGTGTAGCCTTAGAAATTCAAGTTTTTCAAGCAAAATAATTGTTTAAAAAATGTTCTAATTAATTATATCACCTGAACTTTATAGAAACATATTGTACGCGTCCCGAACTATATGAGAATTACGTTAAAATAATTAGATCTGTCGATATTCGATTAGCACTTGTCGTGTAGCCTTAGAAATTCAAGTTTTTCAAGCAAAATAATTGTTTAAAAAATGTTCTAATTAATTATATCACCTGAACTTTATAGAAACATATTGTACGCGTCCCGAACTATATGAGAATTACGTTAAAATAATAGATCTGTCGATATTCGATTAGCACTTGTCGTGTAGCCTTAGAAATTCAAGTTTTTGGGCAAAATAATTGTTTAAAAAATGTTCTAATTAATTATATCACCGGAACTTTATAGAAACATATTGTACGCGTCCCGAACTATATGAGAATTACGTTAAAATAATTAGATCTGTCGATATTCGATTAGCACTTGTCGTGTAGCCTTAGAAATTCAAGTTTTTCAAGCAAAATAATTGTTTAAAAAATGTTCTAATTAATTATATCACCGGAACTTTATAGAAACATATTGTACGCGTCCCGAACTATATGAGAATTACGTTAAAATAATAGATCTGTCGATATTCGATTAGCACTTGTCGTGTAGCCTTAGAAATTCAAGTTTTTCAAGCAAAATAATGTGTTAAAAAATGTTCTAATTAATTATATCACCTGAACTTTATAGAAACATATTGTACGCGTCCCGAACTATATGAGAATTACGTTAAAATAATTAGATCTGTCGATATTCGATTAGCACTTGTCGTGTAGCCTTAGAAATTCAAGTTTTTCAAGCAAAATAATTGTTTAAAAAATGTTCTAATTAATTATATCACCGGAACTTTATAGAAACATATTGTACGCGTCCCGAACTATATGAGAATTACGTTAAAATAATTAGATCTGTCGATATTCGATTAGCACTTGTCGTGTAGCCTTAGAAATTCAAGTTTTTCAAGCATAATAATTGTTTAAAAAATGTTCTAATTAATTATATCACCGGAACTTTATAGAAACATATTGTACGCGTCCCGAACTATATGAGAATTACGTTAAAATAATTAGATCTGTCGATATTCGATTAGCACTTGTCGTGTAGCCTTAGAAATTCAAGTTTTTCAAGCAAAATAATTGTTTAAAAAATGTTCTAATTAATTATATCACCGGAACTTTATAGAAACATATTGTACGCGTCCCGAACTATATGAGAATTACGTTAAAATAATTAGATCTGTCGATATTCGATTAGCACTTGTCGTGTAGCCTTAAAATTCAAGTTTTTCAAGCAAAATAATTGTTTAAAAAATGTTCTAATTAATTATATCACCGGAACTTTATAGAAACATATTGTACGCGTCCCGAACTATATGAGAATTACGTTAAAATAAATAGATCTGTCGATATTCGATTAGCACTTGTCGTGTAGCCTTAGAAATTCAAGTTTTTCGGCAAAATAATTGTTTAAAAAATGTTTAATTAATTATATCACCGGAACTTTATAGAAACATATTGTACGCGTCCCGAACTATATGAGAATTACGTTAAAATAATTAGATCTGTCGATATTCGATTAGCACTTGTCGTGTAGCCTTAGAAATTCAAGTTTTTCAAGCAAATAATTGTTTAAAAAATGTTCTAATTAATTATATCACCGGAACTTTATAGAAACATATTGTACGCGTCCCGAACTATATGAGAATTACGTTAAAATAAATAGATCTGTCGATATTCGATTAGCACTTGTCGTGTAGCCTTAGAAATTCAAGTTTTTCAAGCAAAATAATTGTTTAAAAAATGTTCTAATTAATTATATCACCTGAACTTTATAGAAACATATTGTACGCGTCCCGAACTATATGAGAATTACGTTAAAATAATTAGATCTGTCGATATTCGATTAGCACTTGTCGTGTAGCCTTAAAAATTCAAGTTTTTCAAGCAAAATAATTGTTTAAAAAATGTTCTAATTAATTATATCACCGGAACTTTATAGAAACATATTGTACGCGTCCCGAACTATATGAGAATTACGTTAAAATAATTAGATCTGTCGATATTCGATTAGCACTTGTCGTGTAGCCTTAGAAATTCAAGTTTTTCAAGCAAAATAATTGTTTAAAAAATGTTCTAATTAATTATATCACCGGAACTTTATAGAAACATATTGTACGCGTCCCGAACTATATGAGAATTACGTTAAAATAATTAGATCTGTCGATATTCGATTAGCACTTGTCGTGTAGCCTTAGAAATTCAAGTTTTTCAAGCATAATAATTGTTTAAAAAATGTTCTAATTAATTATATCACCGGAACTTTATAGAAACATATTGTACGCGTCCCGAACTATATGAGAATTACGTTAAAATAAATAGATCTGTCGATATTCGATTAGCACTTGTCGTGTAGCCTTAGAAATTCAAGTTTTTCGGCAAATAATTGTTTAAAAAATGTTCTAATTAATTATATCACCGGAACTTTATAGAAACATATTGTACGCGTCCCGAACTATATGAGAATTACGTTAAATAAATAGATCTGTCGATATTCGATTAGCACTTGTCGTGTAGCCTTAGAAATTCAAGTTTTTCGGGCAAATAATTGTTTAAAAATGTTTTAATTAATTATATCACCTGAACTTTATAGAAACATATTGTACGCGTCCCGAACTATATGAGAATTACGTTAAAATAATTAGATCTGTGTCGATATTCGATTAGCACTTGTCGTGTAGCGCCTTAGAAATTCAAGTTTTTCAAGCAAAATAATTGTTTAAAAATGTTCTAATTAATTATATCACCTGAACTTTATAGAAACATATTGTACGCGTCCCGAACTATATGAGAATTACGTTAAAATAATAGATCTGTCGATTTCGATTAGCACTTGTCGTGTAGCCTTAGAAATTCAAGTTTTTCGGGCAAAATAATTGTTTAAAAAATGTTCTAATTAATTATATCACCGGAACTTTATAGAAACATATTGTACGCGTCCCGAACTATATGAGAATTACGTTAAAATAATAGATCTGTCGATATTCGATTAGCACTTGTCGTGTAGCCTTAGAAATTCAAGTTTTTCGGGCAAAATAATTGTTTAAAAAATGTTTTAATTATTATATCACCTGAACTTTATAGAAACATATTGTA